>NC_053045.1:51974674-52277705 GCF_003473485.1 Medicago truncatula | reverse complement strand
TAATGTTTATCATGTCCTTATCATACTTTATCTCTATCCAGCTTTATATCATATCATGCCTCTATCCTATCCTGACCATCAAACGAACTCTTAGTCTCCTAAAAAATTATCTTTTTTGATAAACCCTAGTTTGCCTTACTTCCACCTCTTATTCTCCTATTGTTGAAGAGAAGCCACAAACATACATGGACCACTCAGTCGAGCAAGAAAAACGAAAAATTTGCAAAAAAAAAAAGCCTTGCAGACAATGTGTCCCGCCTCGTGGAAGCCATAGTGGCGAACACCCAAGGTAGAAATGCTTGAAACGCCTCACAGTCTCTCTTGGGCGCCGTGGGGAAACCTTTGTAGCAACCAATAGTTTTTGATTGAAATTTTAAGGCACTATCAACACGTTGACTCAAAAAATAACTCTGAGATGGGTTACCTTAACTTTGTTTAATAACTCATTATAAACAATGAGTTTCACTAATCCAAGCATAAAATCCAAAATTCTTATTGAATAGGTTAACATAATTTTTTATATATATATTTTGAAACTATTTGATACATCTTCAAATAGTTTCAAATTAATGTATATACTTAGCTTTTAAAAAACATAAGCAAATATCAATTACTTGATTACATAAGGAATAAAAAAAGTTACTTGATTACATAGCTACGAATTTCATATTTATATAAAACTTTGTATGTTTGGTCATTAGTATATTATGAAAATAATCAAAAGTTGAATTAGTGAAAAGCGGTGTTTGTAATGAGTTATTAAGCAGAGTAACTCATCTAACAATTACTTATGAAGTCAATACATCTCATTCATAAATAGATGTAATATAGTACCAACAATTGATTGGTTCAAGTGGTAAGAGACTTGGACCCCTTAAATAAGTGACCCTTTAAATAAGTGATCAGGGTCTCGATCCCCGACTCTTACGTATTGAAAAAAATTTGTTAGAAAAGGAGAACTCGTCTTATATACCCCACAAATTTCTCGTAAAAGATTAGTTAATGTTATAAAATTTTGGATGTTACCATAAATTGTACCTCAACTATAGGACTAAACCATCTAAGATGAAAACGGGGAATCTTGGTTTCTTGTTGAATGGGAATCAAATAAGAAGTCATAGAGATATTGAACTCAGCTGCTAATGCTTGCAACCATTCATCATCCCTCTCTTCTTCTAACAAACACACTGCTGCAGGGTTTCCCTTGAACGCTGACTCAGTGAAAGCATCCACCTGCATATGCAGTAACTATTTGAATAATAACAACTCAGCAAAATGCATGCATTAGAACTCAAACAAATAATAAACGTACCACATAGTATTTCATGGGTTTCTTTGACATGCTCTATGATATAAATGAACACAATCTTCTCCTTAACATGCTCCATATATAGTATGTGTTTGTCTTATCTGATATAAAGGTGTGAGATTCGGTGGATCCAATTCTAAGAGATCTTTGCAAAATCCATTTGCATGTATGCTTTATGCTTAGAACTGTTTTCGAATTGGTTCACTAATCCCCTTGCATGCATGCTTTATGATTAGAATTTAGAACCAACTTTTATTATGGGTTCGAGTACCCTTTATACCATCATTAAATCATTTTAGGGTTTGTCTAACTTCTAACATGTGTAATATTCTTTTATGTATGAAAAAAATAAAGGAAATTCTTTGATACCTATATATAGTTTGGCTGGTTACCCGATACATTGTAAGCAAAAAAGGATAAGGCTTTAAACTCTACTTTCTTACTGTGTGATGTTGATTCATAGTAGAGTGCTGTTCGTGCGTGGTGGGGGGTGCAACCTTGAAGGCATCTGTAAATAAATCAGTCGCAATTCTTGACTATAGTTTATTATATTTTAACTAAAAGGTCCAATACAGCTTTTGATTCCCTTCATTATTAATTCTGAAATATCTTTATTTTATTCCTTTAATTATTTGTTTAATTTATATTATCCCTAATTTGCTACTATATGTGTTAGAACAGAAGTAACAAACGATTAAAGAAACAAATGTAAAAGACAATGAACATGATCGATCTATTATATGTTCTCGCAGTTTGATCAATGGTGTCTACCTTTACGACTATAGTATTGTTTTATATCAGTTATGGATGCTTGAACTTGTCACCAATGACTGATTTGATCAACATATCATTTGTTTTCTCTGAATTATGAACATTTTCAAAGTAGTATCTATCCAAATACAAGTAACTCTCTGCTATCATGAAAACTAACATTAATATGTTTGGTCTTGGCATTATACACTTGATTGTTTGACAAATAAATAAAATTATGACTATCACAATGCATCTGAATTCCACCTTGTTTAATATCCAATTTTCTCACCAATCTTGTAAGCCATAATTTTCTTTGGAAGCTTTGGCTGCTGTCATGTACTCCGCTTCAGTTGTCGACATGCCCACGATGAACTGAAATGATGATAATTTAGCTGCAAGGATAATGATGATGTTAGTAATTTGTTGTTAGATTAATTTTTCTCTTTATTTTTTAATTCAAATCAGTTAAGTTACCCAAAACCCAAAAAAATAGGTATTTAATAGAAACATCTTTTTTTTTTTTGGTATTTGGGAAAAGAAACATTATTTGAATGCTGATAATTTTTATTTAATATCTTTAAGTATTTCATAATATTACCAATTTAATTTTTTATATATAATTACTGCAATGTTACGTGACATTTGTGAATATACATGTCTTTTACTAGTTAATAAATATTAAGGTTTCTGTGTTTCATACAAATCACATTTCTATTTTAGTAGTGTTTGTTTTAGATTTTAAAAAAATCCATTTTGTTAAAAAAAAAGAAGTTATTTTTAGCCTCAAAATAAAAAACTATTTCAAGTAGCTTTTCAAAACTCTATTTTTTTCTCTAAATGCACGGAACTCAAGTATAAGATTTACATTTTCTAAATACACGGAGATTAAATCTTGAAAAAAAATAATTTTTATAATAGTAAACAAACAAAAATAGCTTTAAATTTTTTAAAAAATTTCTAGATTCTTTTAACTCACAATTTTTTAAAGTTAAAACAAAACGCACTCAATATTTAATCATACTTAATTTACCATTTAACCAACTATAGAATAGGGTCTCTTCAACCGAGAACGTGGGAAACTTCTTTTTTCCTTAAAAGAAAAATAATAACAATTTTCACGATAGAACATGTTCTGGTGTACTTAATATTATTGTATTTGTATCTCCTATATGCAAGTGTCACATTTTTGCTACAGAATTTTTTCTTAACGTTATTATATTGAGTTTAATGTATTTTACACATACTATTTGTCTGAATGAGGTCTACTGTGACTCTCAAAATCAACTTCTATATTGGATGTGCCAAACAAAGATAAAATAATAGATTACCTTGGTTGATAAAATAATTCTATGGTCCTTATTTATGACAGCCGAAGGCGACCTAAGCGGAGGCTTAAAAGATTTCTAGCTTAATCTTTTGATTACAGATCATTATTCATTCATCATTCAGTGGAGATTGGCAGCACAATGATGGGCCTTTTTTGGAAAATAAAGTAAAGCAGGGGTATTTTAATATATAAGATTTGATAAAATAAAAGAGAAACGCTATAAGATTTTATGACTTGATAAAATCATACGGTAGAATTGAATAACTTCAATAATAGAAAATATGGTAGAATTTCATTTTAATGGTTTAAACATGGATGGGGATAAAAACATTAGAAGCACCAATGAAACAACTCTAGCGAGATTTAAAGGTAATATGATTGTTTTGCACAATTCTTCAAAAAAAAAATGATTGTTTTGTACACAAAAAAAAAAGCTAATATGATTGACCTCACCTAGTAACTTGCATTTATTTATGGTGTCTCCCTTGTGCAGAAACAATGAATCAAATACAACGGTAAATGTTGGTGCCAATAGGCAAACCAACTGAGCTGAAGATACCTACAACAACAATCAAGCTTTATCCCACTAATTGGGGTCACTACATGTATCAAATTACGCCAAATACCTCGAGAATATATTTGCCAAAACTTTGTAGACCAGATAGCCGGCCCAATTTGGGAATTGATTACTGTAACAAATAGTACGTCCTAATTTCAAATGAACCCAAACAGGGTGTGGAAAAGTGATTTCTATATTTCTCTAATCTAAACTGCACTAGTTAGAAGCTCTGTTCTAGTACTATTGGTTCTAGAATCAACACCATTAGCTCTACTACTTTGAACATCAGATTTGGATGTTAAAGCTCCTGCAGCAGTAAATGATGGGCTATTACTTAAAGATACTAATTTATTCATTTTTTTCGTACTTGAAGATGATCTGGTACCCGACAGAATTCGCCTAAGTTGTAACTGCTGACAAACAATGCGACCTTTGTTCCATGCGGGGTAAGTAAAAGAGGATGCGACATTATCCTGCAGGAATGAAAAGGCAGCCTTTGCAATGGGGGACTCTTGGGCATCTGTGCTTTCCTCCATTTTACCGCGACTGCTTAGATGGGAAGAGATATTAATGTGTCAGAAAGCTCTAACCGGTGATCTAAATCAGTACCACACAACTGTATTACTAAAAAAAAGAAATCCAAACCAATGCATTTTCCACATACTCATAACCAAGGAGGACCAGACACAAGTGTATTATGGACCATTTTTACATTGTTTCTATAAATGTTGACGTGAGGAAAAGAAAGTAAATAAGATTAAATAAATAGTTTTTAGAGACAAAAGCAACTTACGCCACAACAACGGCTGCAAGTTCAGGAAGATCCTCGCCAGTCATGAACATCTCTTGCATATCATTCAACCAAATTGACAATGCTGTTAATGCAGCACCTTCAGACATCCTGCAAGACAATCAAGCTTTAGTTTCACACAATTCATTAGAGATGTAAATTCGCAAAACCTTCTCATCTTAGAGGCTAATAAAATAGATTTCTAAGCTTTCAATTACAACAAAAGTTACATTTATCCATCTTGTTAGCCATTTCATGTGCACTAACATTCTTGCGCTTAAATTTCTTCTACTACCAAATTATCCATTATTGATTCCTTAAATAGGGGGATTGATAAATTGGATCTAAAAACAACACAAGCTTTGGAAGAGGCTAGTTGCCTGAATTGAAAGTTATAGGTTCTAAACCCCAAAATTGTAGAGGTTTTGCATATGTTTTCCTTCATTAAAGAAAGATACAAGTTTAAATGGAAGAGGCTAGTTGCCTGAATTGAAAGTTATAGGTTCTAAACCCCAAAATTGTAGAGGTTTTGCATATGTTTTCCTTCATTAAAGAAAGATACGAGTTTAAAAGGAATTAATTACCACCTACCTGTGTACATCTACAGACCACAAAAGTTTATTTTTACGAAAAAGTTCAGGGAAAAGCCCTCGCTTTGATGCTTCATTGAGCACTCTGGCAGCCCTTTCTCTCTGGCACATCCACCAGAGAGTTTCTAACAATGCATTGTAGAACTTCATTCCAAATCCACATCCTTCAGAATTGAGTTTGTCAAAGATATACTCTACAATCTGCCAATTGAACTCATCATCAAAATCTCCCTTGATCATTTGTCCAATCACTTGATGAACATCCGACACCCTCGTTGTGATCATTTCATCAATGAGTTTATAGGCATCATTTGATCTGAAACCAAGAAATTTAGAGAGGTAAGCATAAGTATAAAAAATGAGCAGTGCATTAGAAGTAAAATGCAGTTAATAGGTGATCAAAGATCCACAATTAATTTGGCCTTTACCTTACACAAGAACCAGATAGCAAATTTCAGAGAGAAGCAAATAGAAAGGAAGGTTCCTCATTTGCAATAGAATGGAAAAGGCTCTACATATGATCTACTTGGCACTAAATGTGCTAAAATCGTAAAAAAAAAAATCACTAGAAATCATTTTCGCTTTTAGACCTTGATTTATGATGGACATCCATCCAAACTTGATTTTCTTTATTTTGGTCACAAAGGAGGTCTGTGACCTACTGCGGAGGAGGAGATGATGGCTAAATGTGAGGGTAAAACGGCTAAGTTGGGATTAAATGATGCCATCAAGTTGTCGCCAAAGGGACTTGGTGCCATACTGCCAACTGAGCTAAGGCTCTATGGCAATTCTATATTTAAAATTGTCAGAACAGTCTGATAGAACTCCAAATTAAATAGAAGGAAGTAGGACTGAATAATGCTAGGATACTAATTTGAACAAAAGAACAATGTGATTATCGCAGCAAAATTACGGAAAATAAAACAATACAAGCATTGCTGTCCCAGAGATTAATTCTCCTCCAACAGAAATTATGTAACACACTTGCTGTCCCAGAGACCAACTCTCCTACATAGAGTATTCTCTGTCAAAGATAGAGAATAGCAATCTTCTCCCTCCCATTACTGACCCTACTATCGTATATACATAAAAAAGACTGCAGAAGTTATTTTCTAAAATAACTGTCTAATAATTGTCGTTACATAAGTCTGCCACATATTACTTCCTAAACATAACTACTGTTACACAGATACTATTATTGCTACATTGTTTCCTATGTTGTCTGACTGGTTTGGTTCCATCACAGTCTCGCACGCTCACTCTACTGGAACAACAATGCTCAGAAGTAGAGCTCAATGAATACAAGCACACAAAATTAATTTTGTTTTGCAACATGTGTTAATGATGAGCATAAATACGGATCATATTTTTACATGAAGTTCTTCAATACCAACTTTTTTGGGACCATTTACTATGATTCAACTCAAATTTTCTTATTAGTGAAATAAATCTTCTATACTAAGCAGAATAAAAATGTGAAAAAAGTAAATGTAAAACTCATTGCAGAAACATTCAGAGATTGTTGGACAAAACAACGCACAAGGATTAGCTGTAGACGTAGAATATAAAGGGGAAGTGGAGGAGGAAGAAGTTCCTAAGAAGAAAGGCAAATAGACATAGTAGCAAAATCTAAATCTAAAAAATTGTGAGAACAATAAATGAACCATATTAGAAAATAGCATGGAACATCAAGACCAAATCTCGTAATTTACCAAAGCTTTTGATCATCCAAATACCTATTTTATTTTACTTGCATACGCTATTAGTTACATGAACAAATGCAATAATTCTTTGTTCAAAAACTGATATAAACTAATCATGCTTTGATGCAAAAGATGAGCAAATATTTCCTTGCACGAGAACTTTCTTTCTCGTCCAATCTCACAAAAAAATTATACAATAAGTGTGTGTGTTAGGGCTTATTTTTGGCCTGGGTAAATATCTTTTATTTTTGCTATTAATTACAGAAATGTCACTTTATTTTCCCTTTGTTTCATGATTTCTAAGATCTGTATAAGAAATAGAGAAAAGACTAAAAAGTTATTTTTGTTGTTTCTTAAAAAAATCTTCAAAAGTAAGAAACAATATAAAATCAAGACATCATTTTTGTAATTATTACTGAAAATGGAAAGTAAAAACAAAATAATTTCACAAAACAAATAAGCCCTTAGATACCATCATTACTCAACTGCTATTACATCTGATCTTTGATCCAACTACATATTTACAACTGGACCATGCTTGCGATAATTTTTTTTATAAGCAAAAGATGTAATATAAGGAGTATAAGGGTACTCTAACTCATTTACAAAATACCAAACAATACAAAAGGGCAAGCACACCAGTCCGAATAAAGGCACCTAGCGCTTCCCACCTTTGAGTCTAACCTTAAACCAAAACCAAAATTGACATTTAATGTGAACACCGATCAAATAAAAAATTATGCCTTGAAATAAAATCTTACTGCGCATAAGTTGTAATCACAATAAGCAACAAGCTACTGTTACTTAAAACTAAAAGTGAAAGTAGCATTGCAACAATTTAAAAATAGTAGAAAAAAGCACTGCACTATAAATGGATGAAATTTTACCTGTCATTCTTGGTGTAAAGAGTTAGCATCATGCAGTAGCACATGACACTGGGCAGTATTCCAGAAGCTTTAATTTCTTGAAACTGCTCCTCACTTTCATCAACAAGACCTGCCGAGCAGTATATGCTTAATACTGCTTCAAATGTCGACTCATTAGGATCACAGTTTGCTTTTTCCATCTCAACATGAGCTTTTACAGCCTCTTCATATTGACCTGCTTGCCTTAAAGCTTCAATTACACCATTGAACGAATGCACGTCCCGCGGTAAACCAGACTCACTCATCCTAAATAAAATTGCTTCAACCTCTTTGTACAATCCCCCCCTTGAAAAGGAACAAACGAGCGAATTGTAGGTCTCAACAGTTGGGGTGCTTCCAACTTCATTCATAGTGTTAAACGCAACCAGAGCCTCTTCATACAAAGCTGCCTGCCCATAAGCTTCAATCACACCGGTATAAGCCTTTGAACTCGGAACAATACCCTTTTCATTCATATGAAGTAAAATTTTCTTAGCATCTTCAAAAAGCCCTCCCTTCCCACAAGCAAATATCAAACCTTCATAAGTCTCCATGTTAGGCTCAATATTTTCATCCACCATATCATGAAACAAAGTGACAACCTCCTTAAAGTATCCCCCCTCCCCAAACACCTGTATAAGAATATTATAAGTACCAGCATCCGGATCCGTGTTGCTCACTTTCATTTCAAGAAAAAGATCGCGAACATCATCATACCTCCCATGTTTCCCATACAAGTTCAACAAAATACTATAAGTAGCCGAATTTGGCACACACCCCGCCTCCTGCATCTGCCTAAACACCCCAATAGACTCCTTAATAAACCCCATATCCGCATAAGCCTCCAACAGAACATTATAAGAACTAACATCCGGCAAACTACCACCTGACTCCATTTCCCTAAGAAGCTCAGAAACCTTCTCGAGTTTATTCAACTTACCAAAAGTATGAACAAGATAACTATACGTATTAATATCCGGAACAACCCCACCTTCATTCATCGTTCTAAAAACCATCTCCGCTTCATCACCTAATCCTCTATGAGCACAGGCACTTAGCAAAGTATTATAAGTTATAACATCAGGTTGAATCCCTTCATGTCTCATTTCAGCAAATAACCCTAACAAACCCTCCCAATCTAATCCACCTCTAGCACAAGCATTAATCACAGTATTATAAGTCAATATACTCGGCGAAACCCTCTCTTGTTTCATACTCTCTAACAACTCAACCGAAGTCTGAAACTGACCATTACGACCATAAGCATTAATAACAGCAGTATAAGCAAAAACACTTCTTGCAACACCTTGACTAGGCATTTCATCGAACACCTCGCGACACTTATCCAACAAGCCTTCCCTCCCTAAAAGAGTAATGATGATTGTGTAAATATGTTCATTAGGTTTACACCAAATCTGTCTCTGCATATATTTGAATAGCCTCAGCGAGCGTTGCCAATCGCCACGCTGCGCGAATTCCTTGAAAACAACGGCAAAATCATTTAGGGATAGCTTGTTTTTAAAGGAATCGAGACAACGAGCTATGCTGCCACGTGGTGGTAAGCTACTGAGTCGGTTGATTAGGGTTTCAACGTCGTATGTGTATTTTCCAGTTTCTACTGTTACGGTTGGGTTTCCGAGGATTAATTCTCTGGGCTTTGCGTGGGCTTTGAATTGGAGTTTGCGTTGGGCTTTGGGCTTTGAGAATAATGGGAAACTGAGTTGGAGATTTGGGTCGAGCAGGGTTGGGATGAATGGAGATGGGTTTGGTAAATGGAGAGAATTTGAAATTGAAATTGAATGACTCATTTTAATGTTATAAGGTTTTCAATTATTCAGAAAACGGTTACGTAGTAACATATTGTTGAATTTGTGAGGAAATGAATTGAAAAAGTGAAGAAATTGAAGCAGGTTGAAGAAGATGGAGGAGAAGAGTGAAGAAGCTATGAAGGTGACTTGAGAAAATGCCACGTGGTGTTTCTTTTTGTGGATAACGGTTAAGGGTATTTATACTGTGAAAAATGAAAATGGAAAAATAATTCGGGTTATTGTTTGACCCGATAAAGCCCATATGAGTTTCCGCGGTGTGAAGAAATGGGTTATGCATTGACGGGTTTTGAACCGGGTCTGGTTATCAAAAGGTAACGGATTTTCAAACGAGGTTCGAGCGGGAGAAAGAAGTATTTACGCCGTATGTGAGTTTTTTACACTGTCTCGTGTTGCAAATTATGAATTTGCATAGTAACGTTGTTCTCACCATTTCTTTATCTCATATATGTCACATATCCATTATAGCGTAGTGTATTTGCTTTTACATTTAAATGTTTTAGAAATGTTTTTCAAGTGTTGGAAGCAATTTTAACTCTATAAATTACTATTATTTGTTTACATTTTTTACATGTCTATAAAATTATGCTTACCATTTTTTGATAAATTAGTTTTGGGTATGAAAATCAATTCTACTTGAAACTACTATATGTATCTTTTTATTTTAAAATTGATTCTAACACATAAATTTTTAATTCAAATCATTTTTACATGAATGTATCCAACATACATACCACTTTTACATGTAACTCATTTTTAGTCAGAATTAATTCATTCAAAATTAGTTACTGTCATCGCAAAACTCAATGGCGGAGTCAAGGGGTTGCCATGGCACCCCTGAAGTTTAAGAAAAATCATTATTAATAGGTATATAAATACATTTTTAACTAAATGTTATATTATATATATTAACGTTTGCATTACAAATCATGTCTTTACACTTTAGCAAAGCAGTAAGCATCTCATTTTTCGGTGTTTGGTCCTGTGTTTGATTCTTTATTTGTTCATTTTTAGCTTTGACTTGTATTTTTTGTACTTTTTAAACTTTTTGTACTTTTTAAACGAAAAATGCAAGGATAATATTGTGAAATGTAGGAATCGAAGTATGGTTAGAGGAGCAAACATAAAATCAAACGAACCACTTGACTACAATTTTAATTGTAATTATTTTTGTCGCAATATATATTTATATCTTAAAAATATGACCCCTCCATTAAAAAAAAAAATTGGCTTCGCCACTAGCAAAGCTAAACATACATCATATCTTAAGAGAAGAGGAAATATAAATGATGATGTGTTAAATATATCAATTAAATATATGCATGAAAATGAGTTGAAGAGAAAATGAGGTGTTAGATATATATGCATGGAAATTAAAAAATGTGCAAATCTCATTGTTGTTTATATTTACTTTTTTGAACAAACTCATTGTTGTTTTATTAAAGTGTTATGTAAATCCTTACAATCTAAAAATAAACAAAATAGTGACTTTTTCCATGTGTATACATATAAAGCTCAAAACACAACCACAATTGAAACACAAATTTAGCACATCAACATCATGAATTCAGAGATAAGAGCATACCCAAAATCACAACAACAAATTAGAGTATAAATTTAACATGAATTCATTAAAAAAAACATATAAACAAAGAAAAAAAAAACACAAACCCTTCACTACCCATATGTTCATATAACCCACTGTGAAGAGAGACTCCCCTTTTACCTCAAAAATCAACAAAGCTAGCAACTTCTATGGTTGAGTCTCTCCCCAAGCTTCTCTTCTTGCCTCCTTATGTTCTTCTCTTCACATCCCTAATTCCTCTTTATCACTTCTCTCGATTTTGTTCTTGTGTGTTATAACCTAACTCTCTTAAAAAAAAAATCGTCTATTTATAACCACTTATTAAGTCTGCTTTTGTCATAACTTTTTAACATGTTTAATCTCCACACCTCCCAAATGATTACTAATTCTATTGTAACTATTCAACTCCATTGTTTACACCTCCTTTTATTTATTTAATTAAAACACTATTTAACTTTTTAACTTAAACCTCATTTTCACTAATACACCTCTAATATCTCTTATTTCCTAAAATGCTAGTTTTTCCTGAATTTCTTGCAATCTCCTATTTTTCAATAATTGACTAGCAAATTTACTCAATACCCACGATAAAACAACATTTTATTTGAAAATACTATATATACTATATATAAAGAAAATAAGGGGTTTTAGTGAAATTTTGAGCTGGCTTTTTTGTTATTCCAATTTTTGCCCTTAAACAAATTTTCATATAATAATATTATATTGTTGGTGTTATTATTAAAAAAGATAAAATAAATTTGTTATATTTGTTATATTATTGTTGTCATTGAAAAATATAAATATGGTTTGTTGAGTTTGTTACATTTAAAAGTCACAAATATCTATATTTATAATTTTCTATCCATATAAAAAAAATTATATAAAATATCGTTTGTAATTTACACGTAAAATTTCTATAAAATACCATTGATAATCTACAACCATTAGCGCAATAAAAAGAGCGGAAAGACATGCACGTGAGTGCCCGTCTTTTCGCTAGTATCATATAATAATAATACTAATAAATCAATATTAAAAATCGGGGTATTGCAAAAGTTATACTTAATACAAATAATGAATTTTTCTAATTAGAATTTATGAATATGACAGATAATATAATTTAAATATGTAATTAAAAATTTATGTGAACAAGTATTTTACTGTTAGCAGATTCTTCAATCAAATAATTGATATTATTTTTTTGAATAAAACCATATTAATAAAAGAAGAAGAGATTACAAGATCATATATGTATTGAATAACAAACATTGTTTATTGTTTAGATATATTATTTGTCCTCAATATATTAATAAATATATAGTTGTTCAAATTATTGGAACAAAAAAAACATATATTTTAATACCTTACATAATTTTCATAATGTATTTTAGCACGACATGTGGAAAACTGAGAAAGTATTTTCATTGACGTTTGTTTCAATATACGTAAGGTTCTTGCAAGTGCACTCAAATTTAACAAGGACCATCACCGTTTTAGTAAATTTAAAACTTTAACTAATTTAGTAAATTATTTGAGTTTTTTAAATAGTTTGGTAAGATAATTTGTTGAAAAAACTAAATATGCATAAGCTATGTTGGTACCTATACAATAGGAAAATCAAAAAGAAAAATGTTAGATTATTGTTGGATAATAATACAAACTTTGTTGCTTGGATGCCATTTGTATACAAAGTTTTGGTTTCTCTAAGGAGACAATGATAGTACAAAACTTTGCAGAGAAAAATGTTTTGCAAGAGGTCATGGGCACAAGGTAAAGAAATACTATATAGGTTTTGTAAACTACCATAAATACGGGAGATGATTTGCAAGGATGCCATGTACACAAGCGTTGAAAACCACCTTGAGGAATCAATGTAAACAATGATATTAAATCAGTCAACTAATTTCAATCTTACCACGGTTGAATATTTACACAACCCTCCTTGTATGGGGGGAAAAATTCATTTCAACCCAACAATGTCCAATCGGCAATATTTTCTATTTTAATCACAATTATGCATATGATTTCTGTTTAGAAGAATTCTTTAATTTTGAACCCAACGCAAATATATATACTAGTTTTTTTTGTGTTCGAGGTTCGAATCCATACATTATATTTATCAATTAAGTTAAGTTCACGGGAACTACTATGATCTTTATTATAAGAGAAAATTCACTTTTTAGATTTCATTAAATAAATGATACATTTAGTTTATATCGAAGACTATACACATCATTTATTTAATGAACCTGCAAAGTGAACTTTATTTTGTAGATGGATTAATTTGTGAGCATTTATTACATTTGACTTCCACAAAGTTGCTTACTTAAACTCTTTAACTTACCATTCTTTCCTCGAAACTTAATTTGATCCATCGTGGACAAAATTCTCCCTTCATCAAATTCTTTCTCAGGTCCAATATCTTTCACCGATATTGATCTTAAGAAATCTTCTCATATACCATGGTAAATACAGTTGGCTCCACATGACAATTTGTTTGACTTATAAAAAAAATTCAAACTCAACCAATTGTTTTATTTTTATTTTTTATCAAAGCTTAAGTAGATTATCTTACATTTCACATCGATGATGGCCCTTGCAATTGCTAGAAAGGGCCTACCAAGAAAGATCGGTACATTGTTCTCTTCCTTTATGTATGTTAGCATGAAATCAATGAGAATTATCAAATTTTCAACCTTGACTAGAACATTTTCGAAAGCAGATATTGAGAAAATCGATCCACAAATTTCAAAATGATATTGGTTGGTTTTGGCTTATCCTTTCCAAATTTTTAATAGATAAAATAGGGCATGATACTTATACTAACACCAAGATCACAAAAACATTTCTCATATATATTTCATTTTTACGTATGAAGGATGAAATAGAAAAATTTCTTGGATCTTTTAGTTTTGGAGGTATCGCACCGCGAATAATGGCGTTTAACTATTTTGAAGCACGATTTTCAGCTATGATTTTAAGAACTTCTAATTTTATATTGTTGTTTTAATAAAGAAATGTAAATATGATTGTTTGATCTTAGTTATCAAAATATGAGGTTTGATAAAAAATAAAAAAAATAAAAAAAGAAGATCGAACAATTGTATAGTTATAATTATTCAAACCTATAATATCGATGATGGAGCAAGAGTGAAAGTTGATATCAACATACATGAATGATTAATCTTAATAATATAATGGCTTCATAATCTTAAGCATCGACTGAATGAATGAATGTGGAAGGTTGATGTCAAACATATACGATAAAAAAAAAAGTTTTTTTTTTTAGGAAAAAATAGAAAATAAATAAAAAGAAAAAAAAATACAAAGATTGTGGGACATTAGATCTGACTCATGAATAACCTAAACGGGAATACATCGTGAAAATTAGTCCAAGTGGATCTATTATAATCTATAATAACAAAAATTCACTAATCACAGGGGCAACCCAGCGAACTCGCGCATGGGTGCGAAACCAAGTTACAAAAAAAGAATGAAAAGCAGGGAATAATTAGAGATTAAGAATGGCGAATAGATAGACCGTCAACATAGTACAAAATCCAAGTGTCAACAGCTCCCTGATCAACAACAAGTATGAAAAACTCTTTTGAGCAAGCAACGCGTAAGAACTCAAATCTAGGGATGAATCTAATATGTTACTATCCAGACCCTCTTAGGTTAAAGTAATCATACCCTCTTTCGGGATTTTAAATCAAAACCATACCCTTATGAAACTTAGGGTCTGTTTGGTTAACCCCAAAAAAGAGCTTTTAGCTTTTAGCTTATAGCTTATAAGCTCGTTTGACAAAAAAAGCTCTGTTTGGTAACACTTTTTCACCATGAGCTTATAGCTTATTTCACGAGCTTATAAGCTATTTTTTAGAAGCTATTCCAAGTAGCGTTTGAGCTTATAGCTTATAGCTTCTCACTTTTTCTTTCAATTTTACCCTTATTATTTCATTTAAATTGTATTTTTATCCATTATAATTTTTATAATAAGTTACGTAATAAAGACTACTATCCCTTTATTTCAATTTTTGTATATATATATATATATATCAGCTGGCCTTTTTTTTTTTTTTTGAAAAAATATATACCTTCGTTTTTTTTTACGAAACAAAATACTATTATTCTATTAGTGTTACTTTATTTTTTTTTTTTTGAGGTAAGTGTTATTTTCTTTATTCTCTGTTATTAGTATTACTTTATTAGTACTACCTTTTTTTTTGTTTTTGAGGTAAATGTTATTTTTTTTATAAAGTGGAAACACTTAAATAATAATAAATATAAGATAAAATTTTAGTGAATAAAATTTAATTTAATTTATAATACATAGGATATATTAAATTAATAAATTTAAAGTATTTTCTTAAAGAAAAATTAGTTTACAAAATTACAAATACTTAAATTAATGATAGAATTTTTATTATGAATTAAGAATACCCTTTATGTCATTTTACATTTATCAGCTAGTTGAACCGCTATTTTTACCAAACACTTCAGTTAGCTTATCAGCTAAAAGCATTAATCCCACTATGTCTGGAGAGACGTTAAACACTCAACATCAACCTGGAGAGGCGGTGGTAAGAATACTCATGATCTACCTGTTGAGGTGGAGTTTCAAGGTTGAAGACATAGTGGGATGTACGCATTTGCTAGTTGAGGTAGAGTACGCTCAGCGTGAGGTGGAGTTGAACACACCGGTAATGGTACGACTATGAACGACCTTGGGTGCTATGCTCTATGGTGAGCAAGGGATTTCTTCATGAAGTTGAAGAATGTATAGCACGGCTTGCGAGATTACTCTAAAAGAAGGCTAAAGGTGATTGGATGCAAGGTGATCTTCAAGGAAGCGGGAGATGTTCTGCATTGAAGATGTTATAGTGAATGCTTGTGGGACTACTTAAAATTCCTAGCGTAGTTGGACTGCAAGGACTCTTCGAGAAGACGGAAGACGTTCCGATGGCTGAAGATGTTAAGGTGAATGCTTGTGGGACTACCTAAAACTCCTAATGTAGTTGGACTGCAAGGACCTTCGAGAAGGCGGAAGAAATTTCGAGGGCTGAAGGGGTTATGAGGTATAAACATGTAGAGCTACTTGGTGTAGTGGGAACAAGGGAAAGAGCAGCATGGTGGTTATGTTAAATTGGCATCATCACTAATTTAGAGTCAAGGTGGAGAATGTTGTAGTATGACTCCAAATTTGATGGATTGAGAATATTGTTGCTAAAAATATATAAGATTTGTTTCAAATATATTTTGTGCTGAAAATGTATTTATGGACAATAAATATATTTTTGTATCGTATGAAGAACGATTTGATGCAAATATATTTTGAAAGGGAATATTATATTTTTGATGCAAATATTCTTTCACTGAAGGAGAAAAAAAAACGTATCTGCAGTGTGGTATTTGTTCCAAATTTATGAGTTATACTTTTACTATAAATATAGACCTTGTATCAGGCTAAACTTTGAGAGAGATAGAGGGGCTGAAACAAGGGTTTAGAAAGGCAACAACAAAACTAGGGTTTGTATAGAGTTTGTCTCTTTGGAACAAACACTAGGTTTTGAGGGTTGATTCACCTTGGGAAACACTATTAGGATTGAGTCTCTTGGTTACGGGAAGAGGCTGAGACTTTGGGTAGAATTAGGCGGGAGACTTATTCTTGTAACCCATTGATTTCTCTTTTGTAACGTTACTCATCATATAGTGGATCGGAGGGCTGCTCTCTCCCCCAGACTAGGTCAATTTGGACCGAACTGGGTCAACAAATTCTTTTGTGTTCTTCTCTTCTTTGTGTTCTTCTCGCCGTTGTTTTCTACTTTTGGCTTGTATTTATAACTTCCATACACTTTGTTTTGGTTGCTTAATTATCTCTTACTCCACACATCAAGTTGTTATTGGTGTGACTTTTCATCGAATTCGCAACAAAAACCATATTGATAAAAGAAGAAGAGATTACAAGATCATATATGTATTGAATAACAAACATCGTTTATTGTTTAGATATATTATTTGTCCTCAATATATTAATAAATATATAGTTGCTCAAATTATTGGAACAAAAAAACATATATTTTAATACCTTACATAATTTTCATAATGTATTTTAGCACGACATGTGGAAAACTGAGAAAGTATTTTCATTGACGTTTGTTTCAATATACGTAAGGTTCTTGCAAGTGCACTCAAATTTAACAAGGACCATCACCGTTTTAGTAAATTTAAAACTTTAACTAATTTAGTAAATTATTTGAGTTTTTTAAATAGTTTGGTAAGATAATTTGTTGAAAAAACTAAATATGCATAAGCTATGTTGGTACCTATACAATAGGAAAATCAAAAAGAAAAATGTTAGATTATTGTTGGATAATAATACAAACTTTGTTGCTTGGATGCCATTTGTATACAAAGTTTTGGTTTCTCTAAGGAGACAATGATAGTACAAAACTTTGCAGAGAAAAATGTTTTGCAAGAGGTCATGGGCACAAGGTAAAGAAATACTATATAGGTTTTGTAAACTACCATAAATACGGGAGATGATTTGCAAGGATGCCATGTACACAAGCGTTGAAAACCACCTTGAGGAATCAATGTAAACAATGATATTAAATCAGTCAACTAGTTTCAATCTTACCACGGTTGAATATTTACACAACCCTCCTTGTATGGGGGAAAAATTCATTTCAACCCAACAATGTCCAATCGGCAATATTTTCTATTTTAATCACAATTATGCATATGATTTCTGTTTAGAAGAATTCTTTAATTTTGAACCCAACGCAAATATATATACTAGTTTTTTTGTGTTCGAGGTTCGAATCCATACATTATATTTATCAATTAAGTTAAGTTCACGGGAACTACTATGATCTTTATTATAAGAGAAAATTCACTTTTTAGATTTCATTAAATAAATGATACATTTAGTTTATATCGAAGACTATACACATCATTTATTTAATGAACCTGCAAAGTGAACTTTATTTTGTAGATGGATTAATTTGTGAGCATTTATTACATTTGACTTCCACAAAGTTGCTTACTTAAACTCTTTAACTTACCATTCTTTCCTCGAAACTTAATTTGATCCATCGTGGACAAAATTCTCCCTTCATCAAATTCTTTCTCAGGTCCAATATCTTTCACCGATATTGATCTTAAGAAATCTTCTCATATACCATGGTAAATACAGTTGGCTCCACATGACAATTTGTTTGACTTATAAAAAAAATTCAAACTCAACCAATTGTTTTATTTTTATTTTTTATCAAAGCTTAAGTAGATTATCTTACATTTCACATCGATGATGGCCCTTGCAATTGCTAGAAAGGGCCTACCAAGAAAGATCGGTACATTGTTCTCTTCCTTTATGTATGTTAGCATGAAATCAATGAGAATTATCAAATTTTCAACCTTGACTAGAACATTTTCGAAAGCAGATATTGAGAAAATCGATCCACAAATTTCAAAATGATATTGGTTGGTTTTGGCTTATCCTTTCCAAATTTTTAATAGATAAAATAGGGCATGATACTTATACTAACACCAAGATCACAAAAACATTTCTCATATATATTTCATTTTTACGTATGAAGGATGAAATAGAAAAATTTCTTGGATCTTTTAGTTTTGGAGGTATCGCACCGCGAATAATGGCGTTTAACTATTTTGAAGCACGATTTTCAACTATGATTTTAAGAACTTCTAATTTTATATTGTTGTTTTAATAAAGAAATGTAAATATGATTGTTTGATCTTAGTTATCAAAATATGAGGTTTGATAAAAAATAAAAAAAATAAAAAAAGAAGATCGAACAATTGTATAGTTATAATTATTCAAACCTATAATATCGATGATGGAGCAAGAGTGAAAGTTGATATCAACATACATGAATGATTAATCTTAATAATATAATGGCTTCATAATCTTAAGCATCGACTGAATGAATGAATGTGGAAGGTTGATGTCAAACATATACGATAAAAAAAAAAGTTTTTTTTTTTTAGGAAAAAATAGAAAATAAATAAAAAGAAAAAAAAATACAAAGATTGTGGGACATTAGATCTGACTCATGAATAACCTAAACGGGAATACATCGTGAAAATTAGTCCAAGTGGATCTATTATAATCTATAATAACAAAAATTCACTAATCACAGGGGCAACCCAGCGAACTCGCGCATGGGTGCGAAACCAAGTTACAAAAAAAGAATGAAAAGCAGGGAATAATTAGAGATTAAGAATGGCGAATAGATAGACCGTCAACATAGTACAAAATCCAAGTGTCAACAGCTCCCTGATCAACAACAAGTATGAAAAACTCTTTTGAGCAAGCAACGCGTAAGAACTCAAATCTAGGGATGAATCTAATATGTTACTATCCAGACCCTCTTAGGTTAAAGTAATCATACCCTCTTTCGGGATTTTAAATCAAAACCATACCCTTATGAAACTTAGGGTCTGTTTGGTTAACCCCAAAAAAGAGCTTTTAGCTTTTAGCTTATAGCTTATAAGCTCGTTTGACAAAAAAAGCTCTGTTTGGTAACACTTTTTCACCATGAGCTTATAGCTTATTTCACGAGCTTATAAGCTATTTTTTAGAAGCTATTCCAAGTAGCGTTTGAGCTTATAGCTTATAGCTTCTCACTTTTTCTTTCAATTTTACCCTTATTATTTCATTTAAATTGTATTTTTATCCATTATAATTTTTATAATAAGTTACGTAATAAAGACTACTATCCCTTTATTCCAATTTTTGTATATATATATATATATATCAGCTGACCTTTTTTTTTTTTTTTGAAAAAATATATACCTTCGTTTTTTTTTACGAAACAAAATACTATTATTCTATTAGTGTTACTTTATTTTATTTTTTTGAGGTAAGTGTTATTTTCTTTATTCTCTGTTATTAGTATTACTTTATTAGTACTACCTTTTTTTTTGTTTTTGAGGTAAATGTTATTTTTTTTATAAAGTGGAAACACTTAAATAATAATAAATATAAGATAAAATTTTAGTGAATAAAATTTAATTTAATTTATAATACATAGGATATATTAAATTAATAAATTTAAAGTATTTTCTTAAAGAAAAATTAGTTTACAAAATTACAAATACTTAAATTAATGATAGAATTTTTATTATGAATTAAGAATACCCTTTATGTCATTTTACATTTATCAGCTAGTTGAACCGCTATTTTTACCAAACACTTCAGTTAGCTTATCAGCTAAAAGCATTAATCCCACTATGTCTGGAGAGACGTTAAACACTCAACATCAACCTGGAGAGGCGGTGGTAAGAATACTCATGATCTACCTGTTGAGGTGGAGTTTCAAGGTTGAAGACATAGTGGGATGTACGCATTTGCTAGTTGAGGTAGAGTACGCTCAGCGTGAGGTGGAGTTGAACACACCGGTAATGGTACGACTATGAACGACCTTGGGTGCTATGCTCTATGGTGAGCAAGGGATTTCTTCATGAAGTTGAAGAATGTATAGCACGGCTTGCGAGATTACTCTAAAAGAAGGCTAAAGGTGATTGGATGCAAGGTGATCTTCAAGGAAGCGGGAGATGTTCTGCATTGAAGATGTTATAGTGAATGCTTGTGGGACTACTTAAAATTCCTAGCGTAGTTGGACTGCAAGGACTCTTCGAGAAGACGGAAGACGTTCCGATGGCTGAAGATGTTAAGGTGAATGCTTGTGGGACTACCTAAAACTCCTAATGTAGTTGGACTGCAAGGACCTTCGAGAAGGCGGAAGAAATTTCGAGGGCTGAAGGGGTTATGAGGTATAAACATGTAGAGCTACTTGGTGTAGTGGGAACAAGGGAAAGAGCAGCATGGTGGTTATGTTAAATTGGCATCATCACTAATTTAGAGTCAAGGTGGAGAATGTTGTAGTATGACTCCAAATTTGATGGATTGAGAATATTGTTGCTAAAAATATATAAGATTTGTTTCAAATATATTTTGTGCTGAAAATGTATTTATGGACAATAAATATATTTTTGTATCGTATGAAGAACGATTTGATGCAAATATATTTTGAAAGGGAATATTATATTTTTGATGCAAATATTCTTTCACTGAAGGAGAAATAAAAAACGTATCTGCAGTGTGGTATTTGTTCCAAATTTATGAGTTATACTTTTACTATAAATATAGACCTTGTATCAGGCTAAACTTTGAGAGAGATAGAGGGGGCTGAAACAAGGGTTTAGAAAGGCAACAACAAAACTAGGGTTTGTATAGAGTTTGTCTCTTTGGAACAAACACTAGGTTTTGAGGGTTGATTCACCTTGGGAAACACTATTAGGATTGAGTCTCTTGGTTACGGGAAGAGGCTGAGACTTTGGGTAGAATTAGGCGGGAGACTTATTCTTGTAACCCATTGATTTCTCTTTTGTAACGTTACTCATCATATAGTGGATCGGAGGGCTGCTCTCTCCCCCAGACTAGGTCAATTTGGACCGAACTGGGTCAACAAATTCTTTTGTGTTCTTCTCTTCTTTGTGTTCTTCTCGCCGTTGTTTTCTACTTTTGGCTTGTATTTATAACTTCCATACACTTTGTTTTGGTTGCTTAATTATCTCTTACTCCACACATCAAGTTGTTATTGGTGTGATTTTTCATCGAATTCGCAACAAAAACCATATTGATAAAAGAAGAAGAGATTACAAGATCATATATGTATTGAATAACAAACATCGTTTATTGTTTAGATATATTATTTGTCCTCAATATATTAATAAATATATAGTTGCTCAAATTATTGGAACAAAAAAACATATATTTTAATACCTTACATAATTTTCATAATGTATTTTAGCACGACATGTGGAAAACTGAGAAAGTATTTTCATTGACGTTTGTTTCAATATACGTAAGGTTCTTGCAAGTGCACTCAAATTTAACAAGGACCATCACCGTTTTAGTAAATTTAAAACTTTAACTAATTTAGTAAATTATTTGAGTTTTTTAAATAGTTTGGTAAGATAATTTGTTGAAAAAACTAAATATGCATAAGCTATGTTGGTACCTATACAATAGGAAAATCAAAAAGAAAAATGTTAGATTATTGTTGGATAATAATACAAACTTTGTTGCTTGGATGCCATTTGTATACAAAGTTTTGGTTTCTCTAAGGAGACAATGATAGTACAAAACTTTGCAGAGAAAAATGTTTTGCAAGAGGTCATGGGCACAAGGTAAAGAAATACTATATAGGTTTTGTAAACTACCATAAATACGGGAGATGATTTGCAAGGATGCCATGTACACAAGCGTTGAAAACCACCTTGAGGAATCAATGTAAACAATGATATTAAATCAGTCAACTAGTTTCAATCTTACCACGGTTGAATATTTACACAACCCTCCTTGTATGGGGGGAAAAATTCATTTCAACCCAACAATGTCCAATCGGCAATATTTTCTATTTTAATCACAATTATGCATATGATTTCTGTTTAGAAGAATTCTTTAATTTTGAACCCAACGCAAATATATATACTAGTTTTTTTTGTGTTCGAGGTTCGAATCCATACATTATATTTATCAATTAAGTTAAGTTCACGGGAACTACTATGATCTTTATTATAAGAGAAAATTCACTTTTTAGATTTCATTAAATAAATGATACATTTAGTTTATATCGAAGACTATACACATCATTTATTTAATGAACCTGCAAAGTGAACTTTATTTTGTAGATGGATTAATTTGTGAGCATTTATTACATTTGACTTCCACAAAGTTGCTTACTTAAACTCTTTAACTTACCATTCTTTCCTCGAAACTTAATTTGATCCATCGTGGACAAAATTCTCCCTTCATCAAATTCTTTCTCAGGTCCAATATCTTTCACCGATATTGATCTTAAGAAATCTTCTCATATACCATGGTAAATACAGTTGGCTCCACATGACAATTTGTTTGACTTATAAAAAAAATTCAAACTCAACCAATTGTTTTATTTTTATTTTTTATCAAAGCTTAAGTAGATTATCTTACATTTCACATCGATGATGGCCCTTGCAATTGCTAGAAAGGGCCTACCAAGAAAGATCGGTACATTGTTCTCTTCCTTTATGTATGTTAGCATGAAATCAATGAGAATTATCAAATTTTCAACCTTGACTAGAACATTTTCGAAAGCAGATATTGAGAAAATCGATCCACAAATTTCAAAATGATATTGGTTGGTTTTGGCTTATCCTTTCCAAATTTTTAATAGATAAAATAGGGCATGATACTTATACTAACACCAAGATCACAAAAACATTTCTCATATATATTTCATTTTTACGTATGAAGGATGAAATAGAAAAATTTCTTGGATCTTTTAGTTTTGGAGGTATCGCACCGCGAATAATGGCGTTTAACTATTTTGAAGCACGATTTTCAGCTATGATTTTAAGAACTTCTAATTTTATATTGTTGTTTTAATAAAGAAATGTAAATATGATTGTTTGATCTTAGTTATCAAAATATGAGGTTTGATAAAAAATAAAAAAAATAAAAAAGAAGATCGAACAATTGTATAGTTATAATTATTCAAACCTATAATATCGATGATGGAGCAAGAGTGAAAGTTGATATCAACATACATGAATGATTAATCTTAATAATATAATGGCTTCATAATCTTAAGCATCGACTGAATGAATGAATGTGGAAGGTTGATGTCAAACATATACGATAAAAAAAAAAGTTTTTTTTTTTAGGAAAAAATAGAAAATAAATAAAAAGAAAAAAAAATACAAAGATTGTGGGACATTAGATCTGACTCATGAATAACCTAAACGGGAATACATCGTGAAAATTAGTCCAAGTGGATCTATTATAATCTATAATAACAAAAATTCACTAATCACAGGGGCAACCCAGCGAACTCGCGCATGGGTGCGAAACCAAGTTACAAAAAAAGAATGAAAAGCAGGGAATAATTAGAGATTAAGAATGGCGAATAGATAGACCGTCAACATAGTACAAAATCCAAGTGTCAACAGCTCCCTGATCAACAACAAGTATGAAAAACTCTTTTGAGCAAGCAACGCGTAAGAACTCAAATCTAGGGATGAATCTAATATGTTACTATCCAGACCCTCTTAGGTTAAAGTAATCATACCCTCTTTCGGGATTTTAAATCAAAACCATACCCTTATGAAACTTAGGGTCTGTTTGGTTAACCCCAAAAAAGAGCTTTTAGCTTTTAGCTTATAGCTTATAAGCTCGTTTGACAAAAAAAGCTCTGTTTGGTAACACTTTTTCACCATGAGCTTATAGCTTATTTCACGAGCTTATAAGCTATTTTTTAGAAGCTATTCCAAGTAGCGTTTGAGCTTATAGCTTATAGCTTCTCACTTTTTCTTTCAATTTTACCCTTATTATTTCATTTAAATTGTATTTTTATCCATTATAATTTTTATAATAAGTTACGTAATAAAGACTACTATCCCTTTATTCCAATTTTTGTATATATATATATATATATATATCAGCTGACCTTTTTTTTTTTTTTTGAAAAAATATATACCTTCGTTTTTTTTTACGAAACAAAATACTATTATTCTATTAGTGTTACTTTATTTTTTTTTTTTGAGGTAAGTGTTATTTTCCTTATTCTCTGTTATTAGTATTACTTTATTAGTACTACCTTTTTTTTGTTTTTGAGGTAAATGTTATTTTTTTTATAAAGTGGAAACACTTAAATAATAATAAATATAAGATAAAATTTTAGTGAATAAAATTTAATTTAATTTATAATACATAGGATATATTAAATTAATAAATTTAAAGTATTTTCTTAAAGAAAAATTAGTTTACAAAATTACAAATACTTAAATTAATGATAGAATTTTTATTATGAATTAAGAATACCCTTTATGTCATTTTACATTTATCAGCTAGTTGAACCGCTATTTTTACCAAACACTTCAGTTAGCTTATCAGCTAAAAGCATTAATCCCACTATGTCTGGAGAGACGTTAAACACTCAACATCAACCTGGAGAGGCGGTGGTAAGAATACTCATGATCTACCTGTTGAGGTGGAGTTTCAAGGTTGAAGACATAGTGGGATGTACGCATTTGCTAGTTGAGGTAGAGTACGCTCAGCGTGAGGTGGAGTTGAACACACCGGTAATGGTACGACTATGAACGACCTTGGGTGCTATGCTCTATGGTGAGCAAGGGATTTCTTCATGAAGTTGAAGAATGTATAGCACGGCTTGCGAGATTACTCTAAAAGAAGGCTAAAGGTGATTGGATGCAAGGTGATCTTCAAGGAAGCGGGAGATGTTCTGCATTGAAGATGTTATAGTGAATGCTTGTGGGACTACTTAAAATTCCTAGCGTAGTTGGACTGCAAGGACTCTTCGAGAAGACGGAAGACGTTCCGATGGCTGAAGATGTTAAGGTGAATGCTTGTGGACTACCTAAAACTCCTAATGTAGTTGGACTGCAAGGACCTTCGAGAAGGCGGAAGAAATTTCGAGGGCTGAAGGGGTTATGAGGTATAAACATGTAGAGCTACTTGGTGTAGTGGGAACAAGGGAAAGAGCAGCATGGTGGTTATGTTAAATTGGCATCATCACTAATTTAGAGTCAAGGTGGAGAATGTTGTAGTATGACTCCAAATTTGATGGATTGAGAATATTGTTGCTAAAAATATATAAGATTTGTTTCAAATATATTTTGTGCTGAAAATGTATTTATGGACAATAAATATATTTTTGTATCGTATGAAGAACGATTTGATGCAAATATATTTTGAAAGGGAATATTATATTTTTGATGCAAATATTCTTTCACTGAAGGAGAAATAAAAAACGTATCTGCAGTGTGGTATTTGTTCCAAATTTATGAGTTATACTTTTACTATAAATATAGACCTTGTATCAGGCTAAACTTTGAGAGAGATAGAGGGGGCTGAAACAAGGGTTTAGAAAGGCAACAACAAAACTAGGGTTTGTATAGAGTTTGTCTCTTTGGAACAAACACTAGGTTTTGAGGGTTGATTCACCTTGGGAAACACTATTAGGATTGAGTCTCTTGGTTACGGGAAGAGGCTGAGACTTTGGGTAGAATTAGGCGGGAGACTTATTCTTGTAACCCATTGATTTCTCTTTTGTAACGTTACTCATCATATAGTGGATCGGAGGGCTGCTCTCTCCCCCAGACTAGGTCAATTTGGACCGAACTGGGTCAACAAATTCTTTTGTGTTCTTCTCTTCTTTGTGTTCTTCTCGCCGTTGTTTTCTACTTTTGGCTTGTATTTATAACTTCCATACACTTTGTTTTGGTTGCTTAATTATCTCTTACTCCACACATCAAGTTGTTATTGGTGTGATTTTTCATCGAATTCGCAACAAAAACCATATTGATAAAAGAAGAAGAGATTACAAGATCATATATGTATTGAATAACAAACATCGTTTATTGTTTAGATATATTATTTGTCCTCAATATATTAATAAATATATAGTTGCTCAAATTATTGGAACAAAAAAACATATATTTTAATACCTTACATAATTTTCATAATGTATTTTAGCACGACATGTGGAAAACTGAGAAAGTATTTTCATTGACGTTTGTTTCAATATACGTAAGGTTCTTGCAAGTGCACTCAAATTTAACAAGGACCATCACCGTTTTAGTAAATTTAAAACTTTAACTAATTTAGTAAATTATTTGAGTTTTTTAAATAGTTTGGTAAGATAATTTGTTGAAAAAACTAAATATGCATAAGCTATGTTGGTACCTATACAATAGGAAAATCAAAAAGAAAAATGTTAGATTATTGTTGGATAATAATACAAACTTTGTTGCTTGGATGCCATTTGTATACAAAGTTTTGGTTTCTCTAAGGAGACAATGATAGTACAAAACTTTGCAGAGAAAAATGTTTTGCAAGAGGTCATGGGCACAAGGTAAAGAAATACTATATAGGTTTTGTAAACTACCATAAATACGGGAGATGATTTGCAAGGATGCCATGTACACAAGCGTTGAAAACCACCTTGAGGAATCAATGTAAACAATGATATTAAATCAGTCAACTAGTTTCAATCTTACCACGGTTGAATATTTACACAACCCTCCTTGTATGGGGGGAAAAATTCATTTCAACCCAACAATGTCCAATCGGCAATATTTTCTATTTTAATCACAATTATGCATATGATTTCTGTTTAGAAGAATTCTTTAATTTTGAACCCAACGCAAATATATATACTAGTTTTTTTTGTCCGGAATTCGAATCCATACATTATGTTTACCAATTAAGTTAAGTTCACGGGGACTACTATGATCTTTATTATAAGAGAAAATTCACTTTTTAGATTTCATTAAATAAAGGAAAAAGATAGATAGACACCCTTTTTCATACACCTCTTATGTACACCCCATGTGTTAGGGGTATTTTAGTAATTTTACATCATATCATCACCCTTTTTAATCTCTTCTTTCAATATTTTTGGCACGTGTCACAAATGTGTGTGAGTGTAAAATGGTATATGCCACCTAAGGTGGTTTATGTATAAGAGCTCTTAAATAAATGATGCATTTAGTTTATATCAAAGACTATACAAATCATTTATTTAATGAACCTGCAAAGTGAACTTTCTTTTGTAGATGGATTAATTTGTGAGCATTTATTACATTTGACTTCCACAAAGTTGCTTACTTAAACTCTTTAACTTACCATTCTTTCCTCTAAACTTAATTTGATCCATCGTGGACAAAATTCTCCCTTCATCAAATTCTTTCTCAGGTCCAATATCTTTCACCGATATTGATCTTAAGAAATCTTCTCATATAACATGGTAAATACAGTTGGCTCCACATGACAATTTGTTTGACTTATAAAAAAAATTAAAACTCAACCAATTGTTTTATTTTTATTTTTTATCAAAGCTTGAGTAGATTATCTTACATTTCACATCGATGATGGCCCTTGCAATTGCTAGAAAGGGCCTACCAAGAAAGATCGGTACATTGTTCTCTTCCTTTATGTATGTTAGCATGAAATCAATGAGAATTATCAAATTTTCAATCTTGACTAGAACATTTTCGAAAGCAGATGTTGAGAAAATCGATCCACAAATTTCAAAATGATATTGGTTGGTTTTGGCTTACCCTTTCCAAATTTTTAATAGATAAAATAGGGCATGATACTTATACTAACACCAAGATCACAAAAACATTTCTCATATATATTTCATTTTCACGTATGAAGGATGAAATAGAAAAATTTCTTGGATCTTTTAGTTGGAGGTATCTCACCGCGAATAATGGCGTTTAACTATTTTGAAGCACAATTTTCAGCTGTGATTTTAAGAACTTCTAATTTTATATATTATTGTTTTAATAAAGAAATGTAAATATGATTGTTTGATCTTAGTTATCAAAATATGAGGTTTGATAAAAAATAAAAAAAATAAAAAAAGAAGATCGAACAATTGTATAGTTATAATTATTCAAACCTATAATATCAATGATGGAGCAAGAGTGAAAGTTGATATCAACATACATGAATGATTAATCTTAATAATATAATGGCTTCATAATCTTAAGCATCGACTGAATGAGTGAATGTGGAAGGTTGATGTCAAACATATAAGATAAAAAAAAAAAAGTTTTTTTTTTAGGAAAAAATAGAAAATAAATAAAAAGAAAAAGAAATACAAAGATTGTGGGACATTAGATCTGACTCATGAATAACCTAAACGGGAATACATCGTGAAAATTAGTCCAAGTGGATCTATTATAATTTATAATAACAAAAATTCACTAATCACAGGGGCAACCCAGCGAACTCGCGCATGGGTGCGAAACCAAGTTACAAAAAATGAATGAAAAGCAGGGAATAATTAGAGATTAAGAATGGCGAATAGATAGACCGTCAACACAGTACAAAATCCAAGTGTCAACAGCTCCCTGATCAACAACAAGCATGAAAAACTCTTTTGAGCAAGCAACGCGTAAGAACTCAAATCTAGGGATGAATCTAATATGTTACTATCCAAACCCTCTTAGGTTAAAGTAATCATACCCTCTTTCGGGATTTTAAATCAAAACCATACCCTTATGAAACTTAATAGCTGCCAAAAATACAAACTTACCCATTTTAATTATTTGATACGTCGTCAAAATTATATCCTTTTGTGTCTTTTGGTTAATAGCCCCATATTATTTATCTCTTTAAATTACAAACTATAAAACTTAATAACTGCAAAAAATACAATATTTGACACGTCGTCAAACTTACATCCTTTTGTGTCTTTGGTTAACCTCACATATTATTTCTCTCTAAAATAAACTAAAACAAACTGTTGATTAAAACAAATTCAGCCAATTAAAACAAACTTACTCTTAATCAAAACAAATTTTTTCTTAATGACTCATTTTTCAAACAAATTCTTCCATAATAAATTAATAACTCACTCTCCATTACTAAATATCTAGAATAAAAAAACAATCTCCAATAAAAATTGACAATCTATTATCTAATTATGAAACTTAATTGGCAGCAAAAACATGTAGCGGATCTTCTCCATTTTTTAAAATAAATGGATGATTTCATTTAAAGAGATTTAGACAAAAAAAAAATTAAAATCATTTAGTGGATCCTACCACTTAATGAATCCCATCACTATCAATTATTTTATAATTTTTTAAAATTTCTTTGTGTGTACCTCTTTTCAAATGAAAAAAAGGAAGAAGATTTACAAATTAAGTGGATCTAAAACCATAGTCTTGACCCTTATGAATTGACCTTGACCGTAAAGGAAGCACATTCCAATGTTTAATATGCTTTGTTTCAAAAACGTCGCAACATCAACATTGCACTTCACTTCCCCAACTATAGGCCCTCCATTGCCTGGATCAAGCGTTAAAACATTGGGATCATATTTATTCTTGCATTTCGTTATTCTAAATTGTAACATTGATTATATTGTAAGGATAATAGTGCAAGTCTATCACATTGCTATGTGTATTATATATATATATATATATAAATAAGATTTAAATAATTTTGGATGAGGGTATATGCTATAGTCTAAAACAGGGGAAGACCTTCCAATTCAAAGAAGATTTACAAAAGTACTTAAAATTACATCTAAAATATTAGCTAGACTTGAAATGAATCCTTATTTTAAGTTAGTTTTCTTTTGTTGTTGTGAATAAGTGGGGTATCCGAGGTTCGAACTCCGACCCCTGCATATAATAATGCATGTCCATACCAACTAAACTATGTTCACGATGACTCTTTCTTTTCTATCCATATAATACTATTATTTTGTTCTTTAGTTAAAGAGAAATGATATTTGTACAACTATTTTTTGACAACTTTTAAACAACTTTCTCTCTCATACTCACATTATATTCTTACTCTCTCTTCTTTTTTCTCTCTTTATTGTTTTTGACCAATAATAAGAGAGAAAAAGGAGATTGTCATCAAAATTGTTAGCAAATGGTTGTTCAAATATCATTGCTCTTAGTTAAATAATGAAGTGGCTAACAAAACTCAACCTCATGCAACCTACATGGCGTTAGATACGTGAATGACGACATGTTACCGCCCCCTCCACATTTCGCCCATAACACTCACACACACACACCATTTTCACATTTTTCATCAGCTTGACCAAAGCGACCAAACTCGTTAGAATGAAGCTTTCCTTTTTTGAAAACAAGAAGGAAGCTGTCCTACTCCTATCATCCTCCTATTCGAATGATTTCCAACAAAAGCAAGTCTGCAACTTCCTTAACCTTTCCGGTGCTTGAATTGAAACCTATCCTGTCTTCCTCCCTTGATCAGACCACAACAAACTTAAAAAAAAAAGAAAAAAAAGAATCAATAGATTATCCGTGCCAATGCCCCAACCACAAATCTAATAATAACACACTAACTTATTTCTTTGGATTGACATGTGCTCGTGGATTGAAGTTACTACTTCTATGCCAAATCTGCAATAAATTTTTGTTGTGAGATGAAGTGGAGGATTAAGATTGATCGTTGTTTCGGATTGGGTCAAGACTTACTCTTGGATCCATGATCTAAAAGACGAGTATTATTGTGTGACCATTATCCAGTTGTAACCCTCTAGGCCTCTACTACCATCAGGTGATTTGAAAATTACTTCAAGATCCACGCATAACGTTAGTCATATATATTCTTGCACTAAAAAAAAAAAAAAAGAGGCTTAATTGCATTTTTGGCCTCATATGTTTTAAGAAGTTGCAATTTTGGATCCCTAACTAATTAAAATACAAAACAGCCCCCTATGTATTGAATCTTTAGCAGTTTTGGCCCCCTAGACCAATTTTGACTCGGTCAACGCTGACGTCACACTTCAAAGGCGCCGCATGTGCATTGTTTTAATTAAAAATAAATAAAAAAACGCCACATATAAATTAAAGAATTAAATAAATGAAAAAAACAACAAATAACTAAAAAAATAAAAAAGAAAGAAAAAAAGGAAGGAAATTGTGTTCCAAAATCTGATTCTAGCCCTTCTTCTTCTCATCTCTCTCTAAAACAGTGATTCTCTCTCCAAAACCCTTTGTTCCAAAATCTTGAAGCTTTCTGCTACTGCTTCATCACCGCCATGGATTTGCTCCGATTGAATCTCTCTCGTGTTCGAATTAGTTAGGGGGCCAAAATTGCCAAAGATCCATTACATAGGAGATTGTTTTGTATTTTAATTAGTTAGGGGACCAAAATCACAACTTATTGAAATATAGGGGGCCAAAAATGCAATTAAACCAAAAAATTAATCATACATAGACTACTGAGAAATTACTGCCAGGCTAGACAATAGTTCTGTTAGCTCAGTAAAAAGAGAATATAATGCTGTTGCAGATAGCCTTGTTCTTGTTTTATGTCACGGGAAGGTAATGTTCTTTGTCAAGTTATTATGACTTCTCTTTTGCATGGATCTCCTCTTAATGAATGAAATTCCTTTTCCAGTAAAAAATAAATAGAAAATATTGTTTTGTGGGAAGATATATGCTTGTGCACAATTGTATAGACTAATTCATGGAATAAATAACAAATGTCTCCTTCAACTTTTTTTTTAACAATGATGAGTTCTTTGGTTGCAACTCAATCTCTCATTAAACTCAAAAGAGAATTTTAAGTGTAACAACTAAAAATAAGATATTTGTCTTAAGCAGAGAAACCAAACGTTGGCGTTTTAAGGTTGTTTTACTTGAATTGACTGGCTACTCTACTCCACGTTGGTAGTGGAGCAGGGTCCATGGTCTAATTTGCGGGAATACGAAAAACGGAAGACCAGAACATGGTCCCACAAAGCCAGTGTTACGGTTTATGATTACGACGTGGTAAATGTATGTAATTGCGCTCATACAAGGGTATTCTAGTAATCTCCTTCACTTCCTAACAGACACAACAAGCTACTACTTCTTTTGAAAGAGGGAAAAAGAATCGAAAATAAAAAAAATAAAATTAAAAAACAATAACAAACTCTTCAACCCACAATTCACTCTCTCTTTCTTTCCCCTTTCAATTCTTGTCGTTGGTTTCTTAACCGACGAAACCACCTTCATCATCACCAACCACCAAACATCCTCTGAATGCATTAATCGACAATGGAAGATTCCGAGGTAAACCGTTTTTCTACTGTTTCTTCCGCCGCCAACCATGTTTTTTTTCTTTATTGTTTCATTTCAACAATTATAAAGATTGATTATTATTTTTTTATTAAGGGTTAATGGGTTATGTTCAAATGAGTAAAATGTTTATGTTTGATTATGTGATTATTCTTTCTTCTGGGGTTTTGGATTTTGATTTTGTTTTTGTTTGTTTGATCAGAAATTAACGGCTTTGAAGAAGGCTTATGCTGATATTATACTCAACACTGCTAAGGAAGCTGCGGCGCGAATTTTGGTTTCCGAGAGAAAATCAACTCATTTTCAACAAGAGCTTGCTTCTACTAAAGATGAAGCACTTCACATGCTTCTTAGACTCAAACAAATGATGGATTCTAAGGTTTATTAATCTTCCTTATATTGGGTTGCTTTTTGTTTTGTTTAATTGTTTTCTTTTGTCATTTTTGGATTTAAATTTAAATTTAAATTTTGGTTTTTGTTTTGTTTTGAAAGTTGGTTGGGGTTTAACCTACTTTATTGATGTGAAGTTGGTTTCTCTGTTTGTGTGATTAACTGATTGAGCAAGTTTCGAACTTTACATTTTATTGTGTTAGATTTGAATTGAATTGTCCATTCATTTTGTTATGTTTGACAAAATTCTTTTGAAGAATAATAAGGATTGTGAGTATACTTTTTTTAATATGACATTGGTGGTAGTCGTTGAAGGAATGCAATCAACATACAATTGAGAATGTATTTGCTATATTTATCATTCAGTGTCTGCACGTCTCTTGGGCAAGCACTTATCTTGTTGCCCCTAAGTCTTGTTTGAGAATGAAGCATTGTAGCTGACTTGATTGTGAATTTAGCCATGCTTCAATAGCTGTGTATACTCGTTTTCAGATAGAAATTACTTCCTGGTCATTATCATTCAGCATTTGAGCCTAAACTAATCTGATGTCACAGAAAATTGGTAGCTTACTAGAATTATGGTATACACTGACATAACAGTAAAATAATATGCCAATCTAGGAAGTTTAACGAAGTGGAGTCCTCCTCGTCGAGTCATTTTTTGAGGTCCTATCTCCTGTTATGTTTGATAGATGACAATTTTTACAGGTCAAAGAAGCAGAGCTGACATCGTTGAGTCAGCAAAAGAAGATTGATGAGCTCGAAGCTCAGCTTCAGGAAGCTGAGGAAATAGTTAGAGACCTTAGGGCCGAGTTGAGAGAAACACAGGCTGAGCTGGAGAATGTTACGAAACACCAAACAAATCCCCCAGTCGAACAAAACATGAAGGATGAAGTTGCAGCTAATGGAAATTTTATGCAGGAGAACAGACTTGATCCTTCTGATGGAACTGTGCATTCGGCACCTGTTTTACAGTTTGAACCAGTATCGGTTCCTGTTTCTAGGTACCCTACTGTAAATGGAACAGATAATGGAAGTAAGTTCTGTGGGTCTCATGATCATGCAAACAGTTGCTACATTCATAATCCAGATTTTGCATCCATAGTCATAAGGAGGAAAGAGCCCGAGCTCTATAGAAATGGATGTACTCAGAGAATACGAGCGCTTGAAAGGAGCCTTTTTGATGGAAATGTGTCTGTTTCAGGACATTTAGACAATGCGCGGGATGAATCTTTAGTAGGAGCACATGAAGAAGGCAAGGAAGCAACTGTTACAACTAATGGCAAGGCTGATATTATTTGTGAAATGGAAAAACCAGACGAACTTAAAACGATGAAAGCAAATGCTGACCTTGTCAAAGATCTAGTTCGTAAAAAAAACGTAAGATTTAAGAGTAGGAAGACTCATCGATCTAGATTGCATTCTGGTTGGGTTAAGGAAACAAATAAAGAATCATATCTATCTGTAGCCAAAGATTCTTTTCATGTATCGGATAACAATGACCCTTCCAAGGTTAATGCTTCTATGACACATGAAAATGAGACTCTGAAGGATCAAACGTCTCCATTGGCTGAAGCTCCCACTGGCGCAACTGCAACAGTTGAGCAACCAAATAAACTTAAAGTAGTAAAAGCAGGTGCTGACCTTATAAAAAATCTAGTTCATAGAAGACGCAGAAGATTTAGGATGAGGAATACTCATCGATCTAGATTGCATTCTGGTCGGGTTAAGGAAAGAAATAAAAAATCATACCTGTCTTGTGCAAAATATTCTCATCATCTATTGGGTAACAATGACCGTTCTATGGTGAATTCTTCTATGGCCCATGAAAATGAAGCTCAGAAGGATCTAATATCTCCTTTTGTCAAAGCACCAGCTGGTGCAACTACAGCAGTCAAGCAATTAGGATCTCATACCGATACTGAAAAAGGGGAATTATTTCTTAAAGGCTGCAGTTCTAGGAACAAGATTGAAGATCATAAGGAACCATTGGATAAATCAGATTTGACAAGACAAGAAGGTTTGTCCACTGTAAGTATGGAGGTTTCAGGTTGTAAAGATGTTAAGGCAGCTGATGGGTCACCAGATAAAATGGAACCTAAAGTATCCGATTTAGATGAGAAAGTTTCTAGTCGATTCGAAAATGATAAGCTTATCAAGTACACATTCCAGAGAAAGCGTAAGAAGGGGTCTGTAAGCAGTGGTGGTGTAGGCTGCTCTCCAGAAAATAGCAATTCAAAGAAAATTTGTGGAGAGAAGGAAAATGGTGACGTGGAGCCTCAGACGTCTTGTACAATGGCTGAATCATCTCGGGAAAGCCGAAGACTAGCACAAGTTGCTCGCCAGGTTGGTGACACACATGCATATATATATACGAATGCTTGGTTCTGTCTTTCATTGTTTTGGGTATGCATTTTTGTTTTGTTTTCCTGTCTGCATTTGCAAGCTACTATGTGGTTTTTTGTCAGTGTTAAATGAACTACTTCTATATTTCAAAGATGGTTGTAGCCACGTCGAAGTTATGTTGTCAGTTAACAACAAGGGCAATTGGTTACATTGGCTGTTCTTTTGTGAGGTTTTGCATACCTAGGTAGAAATAAACCAATAGTTCCTATGCATGGCATTTTTGTGAGCCTTAAAAAGATGCTAACTAAGAGTTTCTGTTTATATAAATCCAAGTGAAAGGACTGCCTGACATATATTTGAAAGCTATTATCTATAAATCTAGTATTCACTAGCCGGCCTTCCAAAAGTACAAGAGAAACAAGTTAGGACTTGGTATCTATACCCTTGTAATTTCTTTGACTTAATTCCCCTTCCTCATTGCTTTTCACAGCAGGGCATCTTCTTGGAAATGATGTTTAGGAACTGGATCAAAATGTAAAGCAAAATAGTGTTTCATCACAATCTTAGTTCTTTTCCAAAACCAAAGATAACCTCTACTCCTCTCAAAAAAAAAAAAAGATAACCTCTACTGCTTCTCTCTCTATTATTTATAGCTTATCATCTTACACTCACTCCCCAACACTCTCAAAACCAAAGGTTATCTATGAATACTCCTTTCTAACTCCCCTCCACACATTTACCTTGTACTTACGGTGAACAGTTTGTGATTGCTGAAACAAAATTTCACTAGGGTTCTGCTGTTTGAAACATTTATAGGTTTGGCTTGGCCCATTTTTTTTGGAAAGGAAACTCGAATATAGCCATTGCGCTTGACTGGTGTCAGGAACGATACCACCACCCAACAAATCATCTCTGGTCAGACGTGATGGCAATCATACCTTTGTTGTGCTCACAATCTCCACCATTGCATCGTTCACTGCAGCAATCACACCACACGATGCCTTCTTGACTCAACACTAGTTTCCCCCATTCATGGACCCAAATCAACATTTGGTTGAACACGCTCGAATGACGCATTGAAGTAAACTTACAGGTTGGCATCTGCTTTGCCACATAGCCCACAACAGTTGAATCTACCTCTTCATTTGCACTTTTGCTTTCTGATTTTTTATCTACAAACTTGAGGGGTTATTGTTTACTCACTTCTCCATCCTTTTTATTCTCCCTCATCAACACATACTTTTCATCTTTCCTGAACATTCTTCTTTGCATGTTGAATTTCTTCCTCCTAGGATACTTACTTTTCCAAGATTTATGAACCCGGTGTTTCTTTTTTCAGAATCTATTTTTGACCTTCTCACATTTGATTCTTTGCTTTCATCCTTAGTTGTCACTGATTATGATTTCAAGTTAGTTCCTCACTTTGTGTCTTTAACCCAAATTGGTATATCTCAATCAAATTTCGTGAGACCGGTTGGCTCTATCCCACTCTAACTTCCTTTCCAAAAACAAAAATAACCCCTTTGATCTCTCATAATTTTTTGTCTATCATCTCATACTTTTTAACAAATAAGGTTACATATCTTGATGATTCCAATTATGAATTATGGTCAATCTTCTATTGACTTTGATTGTTTTGTTACTTTGAGGCTTATATTTATTCATGATTTGGTGCTGCATTAGATACCGCTTATGCTCCTTAACTTTTGTCATGATTGACTTGTTCATTGTCTTATACTGATGCTCATTGTTTGTCTGCAGTATAGACTATGACTTGTGATTAATAATGAAGATGGTGATGGATATATCTTAAATTTTGGTTGATTTTTGGGATTGAGTATTATATCCATGTCTTGTATGTCTAAAGTGAGACTGAAACCTATATTTTAGAGGGTAGAGTGTAGAATTATAACCATTGTTTAAATCAACATTGAGACTACGATAAAATACTTCTATGTGCGATAAGCCGATAACCTATTAAGTTGTTGAATCCTAAACTGTTGGTTTTCTAATAACTTAACACTTTACCCTCTAAAACACACACACACACGCCTTTAATTTACTTTGGAGGAGCCCAGCCCATTAACTTGATCCTTTATTATTAGATCAAAATTTTCTTGTAAATGGCATATCTTACCATCAGGTATACGTGATACACTCACTCTGCACACCTAGTATCTTTTGCATTGAAATTTGACCTATGCCAAACAATATGTACCCATAGGATTCACTGATTGGTTCTTGACTTCTATTGCATCTTGTATATCATTTTTCCTGAACTTTATTCTTTATTGTTAGCATCATAGATTGACTGCTGCCTTTGGCCTGATTTTTTGAATTTAGAGTCAAATATTTTCTAGAATTGTGAATTTTTTTACCAAGTTTTTCACTAAATATAACATGGTATTGTCATAGATTCTCCAGAACAGACTTGAATTTTCACTTCACATAACACTGTATTGTCTTCAATTTTGAGAGAGAGGAACCTAACACATTTCTTCAATCTTTTGGCAGCTCATTTCTTTGTCTGAGAAGAAATGGTGGCAGTAGATTCGTCGTTGATTGCTTGCTGTGATGAGTAATGCGCTATTGTTTCCGGAGGTGGCGTTTGCTTGACGATGATAGAGTCGTGGAGCATGTTAATAACTCATTATTACTATATACCTACTCCTTTTTCATCCTTAGATAGCAATTGCTAACAATATATCTGTAGAACATAAATTATATGTGCTGTTGATGGCCTTTTCTTGGGGTCATGTTTCCAATGCAAATTTTGCTGATTATAAGTTATATTCCCACCAATGATTTTGGGTGTGTTGCTATCATTACTCTAGAACTAATAAATATATAACATATATATAAAATTGTGTTACTTTGTAGGAATAGTTTTTGGGCAAAAACATTTTAAAGAAAATTTATGATGGTTTAGGCAAATATTTGGCCAAAATGTCGTTATACTCTGGTTGAAAATACTACTTAATGTAATTTTTTCAAAAGCTGGCATAACAATCGGAAAAATAGTTGATCACAAGTATTTTAGACATTCTATTTAGGCACACACACATATTACATATTTGAGAAAAGAAAAGATAGAAAGAGGAAATAATTAAATAATGTATATTTTTTTAAATAACAAGTAATTGATATGCATTTTTGTGTGTTTGCATGATGTGTGTGATCATGTAAGAATTTCTCTATCGATTGTATGTAAGGTGATAATTCATATCTAAAATGTGTTAGGTTTATTTCTTAAAGTTTAAATTTGATTGATAGAATAAAATAAAGACGGTTTCAATTTTGGTGTCTTAGTATGACTTTTTCAAACATGTAGTCATGTTCTTATTAATCAATTCTTTTTTGAATTTTGTAATCAGAGTTTTTGTCATACAGTACAAGCTTTACTAAAGCCGCATATGTTAACTACCTGAATTGAAGTTGACTGAATTTCATCAGTATGGATTGAGAGTTTTTTTTGTTGAAAATATAGATTGAGAGCTTAAAATTAAACAACTTTATGAATTAAAGTAAACTTGAACGTCGAACAAAGTTCACAATACAAACAATATTAATGTAATTTCTCTAGTATAGTCAGAACAAAACACAATCATATGATGATTGAAAAATAATGATCAAAAGTGATGATTGAAAATTTTATTAATACTAAAAGTTAAAGAAATTTTTTAAAATGATTAAAACGAAAAAATTGATATATTTATAAGTATCAAAAACATATTTAAGAAAGAAAAAAAAAATATTGAGTCAACTTGGTGGAAGTGGTTGCAAGAGAGCCTAGAATTGTTGTCTAAATACAAGGGATCTTTCCCTAAAAAAAATTTATAAATGATTTATCAACGAGTGTCCCATAACACTTTAAAGATTAAAAAATAAATTTAAAAAAAAAAAGTAAAATATTTCAAAAATAAAAAGCTAGTTATTTCCCAAATATAAATTTCACGTAAATTTTCAAAAATTGTAACCATTTAAACTCATCAACATTTCCCAAATATAAATTTTCGTGCTAGTTATTTGTTCCAAATTGAATTGAAGAACCAAAATCCAAAACCACGATGTTGAAGAAGTTAAGGTACGTTATATCTCCTAACAATTTGTGTCTTCTTCGTTGTATGTTACACTCTCAATCAAATGTTAATGTGTTGATGATGACGTTACCTCATTCCATCGTATGCTATATATAAACCCTACCCCACCCATCTTCGAATTCGGTAAGATCTTAGGTTCCCTTGTTAAAATCAACCATTTCAACATTGTTATTTCCCTTTCTCGACAAATGGAACTCCGAGGAATTCAAACTGATGTTGTTAATTCGAGCATCTTGATTAATTGTTTCTGCCACTTGGGTCACCTCAATTATGCTTTTTCTGTATTGACCAAGATTCTCAAGCTGGGTTTTGAGCCTGATACTATAACATTGACTACAGTTATGAAAGGAATGTGTCTTACCGGTCAAGTTAGGAAAGCGCTTCACTTTCATGATCACGTTATTGCGAAGGGATTTAAATTGAATCATGTTACTTTTATGGGACTCTGGTCGACGGATTATGTAAATCTGGAGAAACAAGAGCTGCCCTGCAGGTTCTTAGAAAGATTGATGGGCCGTTGGTTCGGCCTAATGTGGTCATGTACAATACAATTATTCATAGTTTGTGCAAAAATAAACTTATAATTGATGCCTCTGCTTTATGTTCTGAAATGATTGTCAAGAGAATTTTTCCGGATGTTGTCACTTATACTACTCTAATACATGGCTTTTGTATTGTGGGTCAATTTAAAGAAGCAGTTGGTTTGTTAAATCAAATGTTGTTGAAAAACATCAGCCTGGATGTTCAAACTTTTAATACATTGGTTGATGGTTTATGTAAGGAAGGAGAAGTTAAACAAGCTAGAAATGTGTTAGCTGTTATGATAAAACAAGGTGTGGATCCTGATATTTTTACTTATATTTCTTTGATGGATGGGTATTTCTTGGTTAAAGAAGTGAACAAGGCCACATATGTATTCAACACTATTGCTCGAAGTGGAGTGATTCCTAGTGTTCAAAGCTACAGTGTTATGATTAATGGATTGTGTAAGAAAAAAATGGTGGATGAAGCCGTCAATCTCTTCAAAGAACTGCAAATAAAAAACATGGCTCCCGATACTATAACATACAATTCACTTATTGATGGACTTTGCAAATCAGGAAGAATATCTGATGTTTGGGATCTTATAGATGAGATGCATAATATAGGCCAACCTGCTGATGTTATCACTTACAATTCCTTATTGGATGCTTTGTGCAAAAACCATCAGGTTGACAAGGCAATCACATTATTAACGAAGATCAAAGACCAAGGAATTCAGCCAAATATGTATACTTACACTATACTTGTTGACGGACTATGCAAAAATGGAAGACTTAAGGATGCACAAGTGGTTTATCAGAATCTTCTTATTAAGGGCTATCATTTAGATGTTAAAATGTACAGTGTGATGGTCAATGGGCTTTGTAAAGAGGGCTTGTTTGATGACGCATTGTCCTTAGTGTCAAAAATGGAAGACAACAGTTGCACCCCTAATGCTGTAACTTACGAAACTCTTATTCGTGCTTTGTTTGAAAATGGCAAGAATGATAAGACGGTGAAACTTCTTCGTGAAATGATTGTTAGAGGTATATTGTAATGTAAAACCAGGTGACATGTGTTCAAGTCACATGGTGTAATAATCTAATGACTAATGATATCAAGTTAATGATTATATGCTTCTATTTTTCCAGTTTCAAAGATCTTAATGTCCTATGTCAATTAGATATACATGATGATTTGTTGTAACAAATGCATTTAAGGCTTGCTTCAATTCCTCTCATTTGTCCTCTTATATGTAATGTTTATCTTAATCGTATAGATTCAAAATGAAAAGGATAGAACCTAAATTTGTAGCATGTGCAAAAATTAACTAGATCCGCGCTCTTCATATGTTGGAGTGATTACGTGCATACAACTGAAGAGTTTGATCTTCACTTACCTAGCTAGTTGTAAAAGGGGAATCTTTGTTGAATTCACACAATGAAACATCTGAAAAAGAACTAACTTCACTATTGAATGCACAAAATGCGGTGGTGTGGTGGATTTTGCTTGGCGGCCGCCACAAGGGTTACAGCCATGGCGGCGCTACGGAAAAGCCGGGTTTAAATTCTAATAAACCCTATAATATAGGTATATAACTGTTGATTCAACCAACGGTTGAGATTATGATAAAATACTTGTGTTTGTGTGTGATGAAATATAAGTTGTTAAATCTTAAGCAGTTGATTTCCTATTAACTTCATACTGTAAGTTTGTCACTTCATATAATATGATATTGTCTTCCAACAATTAACAATACCAATTTGTTGGTCGCTCTTCATTATTTTTTCATGTTCTCCTTAATTTCTCGCGTCAACCATTTTGCTTAATAGTTGCTTACGTGCTAACCACTAATAATGGTTTGGGTTGATACTGTCATTTTGGCAATCCCTTCATTTTATTTTATCAGTATTACTTTGTGTAAAGGAACCTTCATAAAAAAAGTTGTCATAGATTGTCTAGAATAGACCTGAATTTTCACTTCACATAACATTGTATTGTCTTAAATTTTGAGGGAGGAACCTAACATATTTCTTCAATCTTTTGGGAAGCTCATATCATTGTCTGAGAAGAAATGGTGACAGTAGATTCACCGATTGCTATGACGAATAACGCTCTTTTGTTTCTGGAGGTGGCTTTTACAAGAATGCTTTACGATGACGGAGCCTTGGAACATGTTTATAATATAATTTTATCTACTTTTCTTTCATCCTTAGAGAGCAATTGCTAACAATATACTCCTATCTATAGAACATAAATTATATGTGCTGTTGATGGATCAAATGAATACCTGACACAAACTTAAATTAACCAACTAAACATGAACACAAACATAGAAAACTTAAACTCAAGTCAATATAAATGCAATTTCTCTAGACATAGTCAGAACAAAATACAAACAAGAAGCTAGTTTCAAACCATCAAAACTTGCACCACCCTCTTCTTTTTGAGATTAAAAAGAAAGATCTTTCCAAACAAACTCATCAGGTTGACAATCCCAGCACAAAACACCATCATCTAGTTGATTCCAGTCATTAAGATTAACATGTTGACTAAGTTGGTTTGATGATGAATTAGGAGGCAAATCACCAAGACTTGTGAAATCCACAATCTCACTTGTATAATCAGGATTAACTACTTGGTCATTCATCTCCACAAGCCCATTAAGTTGGTTTAATGGTGAACTAGGAGGAAAATCACCAAGATCAGAAAAATCAATCATCTCACATATATCCAAGGTGTTAGTTTCAATTTGTTGCATATTTTTCAACATGCTGATTTTGTGATTGCAAGCTTGAATCTTAGCATTTATAGTAGCAATGAAGTCTCTGAGTTGATTCCCATCCAAGTTACTAAAATGTGGATGCCAAGTTGGATAGATGTTACTGATGATATCTCTGCGCACTTTGTTAATCTTTGTTTCAACCTTTTCTTTCTTATTTTCAAAGTAGTCCTTGACATCAAATATCTTAGGAGTTTTCTCAATCTTTTGATTTTGATACTCTTGAAGCAAGGAGTTTACACTTATAAGGTCTTCTGGCCATGTCATTGGTTCAACAGTATTATGATCACCATCATACACAATAAAGCAAGCCTTTGCCCCAGACTTCTTACAAAATTCAGAAATTTTCTTTTCTAATCCTTGCTTTCTTTGTTTGAAAGTTATTTTGCGAGATTTTGCACTTTGTATGTATTTCATAGGTATTTTTGCGCGGCCCATTCTACAAATTTAAAGAAAAAAACAACAGTTAGAAAAACTAGTCAAAAATTCTGAAACAATTTTCTTAAATAATAACAATGCATCTCTTCTTGCTGAGTCCTATAAAAAACTAATACTTGTGTGAGAGTCTTATAAATAAAAACCAATGTAAAAGAATTATAATATAATACTGGTAACGTTAAAGTATAGTAAGAACGAAAAAAATAACAGTCGAAATCTAAGGTTTCAATGCAGTAAGAAAAATCAACAACATAAAGAATATAAGAAAGATAAACAAAATAAAGATATAATACAATAAGAAAAATAAAAACATAAAGAATATAAGAAATTTTAGAGGTTTATCAAAGCTAACATCCAGACATAAAACTTTGATATGAGTTGAATGGTTCTTTTCTTTCTGGGTGCAAGTTGGATGGTTATTTACACTAAATAGAATGACATATGGAGAGAAGAGAAAAACAAGCATCGTCAAAGAAAACAAATACAAGAACATAGTAAAACAAAAAACAAACATAAAACAAGAACAAAAAAAAATAGCAATTGCGTTAAAACGCTTCAAACATAAGAATATAAGATCAACATGTTTTTACCTTAACGGTGGAGACGATCTTCAAAGACTAGACTTTTGTGATGTTGAGATGTGAATATGATATTCTTGTTTTCTTGGAAGAGTTTGAGTTGTGAATTGTGATATTCAAAGACAAAAAGAGTGATGTTAGGGTTTAACAAGAGATATGTATTTATAGATTAGGATTGTGGGCTTATAGCTTGATTTGGGAAACAAAATCAATACGCAAACAAAGTTTCTTGTTGCCCTAATTATTACACGCCGAAATTCGTGCGTTCTTTCTTATATTTGTTAAAAGATTTTATTTTGATAAAAAAGATTTTATTTTATTTTTTTTTTGTAAAACTTGTGTATCAAGTTTCAAATAAAGTGGACATGTCTTTAATTATTGATGGCGAATTTTTTTTTATAACGTGCGTTTTTTATTATAGGGTTATTTAAGTTTTTAGTCCCTATAAATATTCACTATTTTGTTTTTAGTCCCTACAAAATAAAATCACATTTTTTAGTCCCTGTAACAATTTCTTTAAGCATTTTAGGGACCAAAAATGTTGATGAAATTTTTTTATATGGACTAAAAATGCTGATGGAAAAATTTTATAGAGAATAAAAATGCTGATGAAAAATTTTATAGGCACTTAAAAGTGTGATTTTATTTTGTAGGGATTAAAAACAAAATTCTAAATATTTATAGGGACCATTTACTTAATTAACCCTTTATTATATGTGTTAAATAAAAGATTTGATTTTGGTATAAAAGATTTACTTTTATTTTGACTAAATTATTTTATTGAACTTTTTTTTGACAAGATCTTTTATTGAACTATTAGGATTTTTTTATATAGAATAGTTATTAGGAATATTCCTTAAAAAAAACTATTCCAAATAGTATATCTATATTAAAATCAGAGTTTCAAACCATGTTATAAACCTAAAATCTCAATATGGAGAATGCAAGGTCTACTAATTTTTCCAAAGAAACCATGCAAAAAAGAACCTGTATGATCCCGAATAAGACCACCAAAACCTCCCAAGTTGGAATCAAGGAATACATTACCATCAACATTAAGAGCTACTGAATTCATACTAGGACGTTGCCAACTGACAATACATGCAGGCTGCTGAAACTGTGTTGGGATACTGAATTTAAGCATGCGGTGTGTCACTCTGATTCAACTACTGTTGTTGACCTCGTCCAAAAAGATTTGAATGTTCATCACAAATATGGAAATTTAATCATGGCTATTAAACAGCTTCTTCGTAGAGATTGGGTGGTTAGTTTATGACATACATTGCGTGAGGGTAACGTTGCAGCTGATTTTCTAGCTAAAAAGGGTGCTCTTAGTGATAGTAGCCTTGTTATTTTGAATGAAGCCCCTCCTGATATAGCCTTTGTCCTCTTAGCAAATGCAATAGGTGTTGAGTTTGTTCGACCCTAATATGGGTCTTTTTTAACTTCTCTGATTTTTTTTTCTTCCCTTTTGTTATCAGAGTTTGATATTTGGATTTAAAATATTGAAATGGACTATACGGAAATAGAGTACTTGCATTGGAAATAAAGTACTTAGTCTTTAAAATATGAGCTCATTTTGTTTGAATTATGGAATCCAAAAGAGAAATGATATTTGTGCAATCATTTTCTAACAATTTTTGTGACAACTTTCTCTCTCATACTCACATTATATTTTTACTTTCTCTCTCTATTATTTTGATATTTGTGTTAATACATACTTTTCTTTATAAAAATGTGATTGTCCATTTAGTTGTCAAACAAATTGATGTTCAAATACACTACTCAATCCAAAATGTTGTAGAGTGTTAATAGGGTGTTTTTACATTGTATAGATTGTATAATCTAAACTGTTGTAGTGTGCACAAGAAGAACAGAGGGTGGAGAAAAAAATTCTTTAATAATATACAACTTAAAAGGCTCGACCCAATTAATTTATTCGATGAGTCGTCGTCTAACAAGAAAATCCGTAAAGAACATCGTAAATATAGACCCAATAAGAGAATTGGATTCATGTCCATCTAAAATGATCGCCTTATCATATAACATGTTCGATCAGATGATTGTGCCTCCTGCACCCCATCAGAAAATTATGTCTTGAAATAGTTAACAACACAAGATGATGCCTCTAGCATCACCTCAGGTGCCACCTTGTTCCTCACCTCAGGAATGGATGGAGCACCAACTAGTCTTTTTATTAATAGGCCAAAAGCAAAATTGATAAAAAAAAACCTCTCTAATAAGAAAAAGGAGTTCCTAGAAGGGATACAGGAGTATATATATATATACAAAACAAAAAAAGCTAGAGAACTAGCGTAGCAAAAAGAGGAACTCAGAACAATAAGTTAATGTTGAAACATGCCAGCGGGTTGGACCACCAAGGATGAAAGTGGTTTATGCGTTTTCAGCCACCATCAAGAATGAAGTTTGATACGATCAATGAGAAGAGTTAAAAAATTGATACCGAAGATTCGAGTATCGCGCTCCTTCCACACAATTCATATAGTAGCTAACCAAGTAACCTGAAAACCCAAAGAGATATCCTTCCCGAAAGTGTGAGAACCGCCTAATAAAGAGCATCCTCGTCAACATCAACTGGAATTGCCGTTGAAATTCCTCACCGTCGTTGAATATGTCAAATGCTACCAAAAAATCACACCCAAGGAAAGGATGATTAATTTATTCATCATTCTCGAAGTCACCCGAGCCTTATCATATAACATCTTTTGATCTGGAAAACAAAATCAACACTGTTCAAATAAAAACGACAATCTTTATTACATACTGGCGAAATTATTTGACCAATTGATTGTAAATATCTTCTATCTAATTTTTTTGAGGATCTTCCACTTGATATGTCTAGTTGCGTGCAAAGAGGATACACAGTTCCAAAAAAAAAAACTTCAATTTTTGTAGCAAAAAAGAAAAGTTCACTTAATACCAAAAATAATATATCGACCAACTCGTCCAACCTGAAAATACAAGAGTTTATGCTTTTAAATTCTAAATCCGGTTTTTTTAGGACTTTGTAGCCTGACCCTAAATAACCTGGTACCCATTAAAGTTAGTATGTATGGGTCATAAGTAGTTTATTTGGCCCACATAACTTAAAATGATAAATAATTCATAATATTTTTTTTTGAGGGAAAATAATTAATAATAATATGAAACACTAAGTTTTATATTTCTTTAGCAAGTAGCAACACACATTTTTTATTTGATGAAATCAATTACAAGATAGTTCAATGCATGGATATTAAAGAAAGAAAAAAGTTCAAGTTTTTTTTCAAACGAAAAGTTGAAGATTTTATGAATCGTTAAACTTGAAAAGTTCTTAAGATGGAAGTTGGAAAAATTTAATGGGGTTGTGCCACGCTAAAACATTCGTGTTTTTATTTTACTTTTGTTTTTATTTATTATAATTTTTGGATAAATAAAAATAATGCTTGTAAAAAAAATTGTGGGACTTTTTGTAATGTTTCAAAAAAAATGAAAATAAATAAGGGTCGACCAATAGCGTTAAAGGGTCGGGCTCGAGTAGCAATTTTAAAGGGCATATTTAAATAGGGCATTTTAGCCCAACCTAATAAACTCGGGGACCCCACACCCCTACATTTATATCTTCACCTCAATATTTAACACAAAGTTCCAATTTTGCCCTTTATATAAAATAAAATACAATAACTCTTTCACTTGTTCACCCCACCCTTTTTCTGGAAAACTCACAACAAACTTTCACCCCCACCTTCTTCTGGAAAACCTTCACCCAAAATTGCAAACCATAATTCTTCGGAAATGATTTCCTAATTTTTTACGTTGGCTAAATTGAAGATTACTCTAATTTGAACTACCGCAACCCATAACCAAAAGGACTTGCAATCCGGAATACAATTGGAAGGGTTTTTGAAATTTAACAATGTTAAATTTAGAGTAAATAGTCAATTTCCCCCCTGAAATTGTAAGTTTCATCAATTACCCCTCGAAATTAACAAAACTTCAATTACCCCCCTGAAATTTCACAACGTTAGTCAATTTACCCCCTCCGTCAAATTTTTCTGTTAGTGAACATGACGTTTTGCAAATACCCTCCCCTGAAGTTTTGCACTTATGTGCAAAATGCCCCCCAAACTTAAAAATTTATATTATTTTTTTCTTAAAAACAAACAATTAATAGTTAAATATTAAAGCTAACTATTAATTTTGGAGTTTGGAAAAACTACATACATATATACATCAAAATAGGGAAAAATGTGTATTTTTAAAGTGACAATAATGGTTATTTCTAATCAGATTTAAATTTATATTTTCTCCTTCACCATCTTAGTCTTTTAACTCCTTCAACAATTTGCTCAAACCATTTAAACTACACAACGCCCAATATTAATCCACACATCATCTCATTATTGTCACTTTAAAAAATACATATTTTCCCCCATTTTGGAGCCTATTTTGATGTATATATGCATGTAGTTTTCCAAAATTCCAAAATTAATAGTTAGTTTTAATATTTAACTATTAATTGTTTGTTTTTAAGAAAAAAATAATATAAATTTTTAAGTTTGGAGGGCATTTTGCACATAAGTGCAAAACTTCAGGGGGGTATTTGCAAAACGTCATGTTCTCTAACAGAAAAATTTGACGGAGGGGGTAAATTGACTAACGTGAAATTTCAGGGGGGTAATTGAAGTTTTGTTAATTTCAGAGGATAATTGATGAAACTTACAATTTCAAGAAGGAAATTGACTATTTACTCGTTAAATTTATTATGTACCCCTCTTTTCGTGCTCATCTTTCAAACCAATTGGATTTATTCATATCAAAATAGGGATAGACTATTTGTGACTCCGTTCAAAAATTTAACAATACTGCTTTCTTCAATGTTAAAAGTCACTTCTATAATGGATCTAATTTTTAGAAGATTGGGATGTGCTGGAATGTATATCTACTTTTTTATTTTATAGATTGATTGTTTTTAGTTGTAGCACCAGACTTGAATTTTGCCCTTTACTTTTCATTACAATGATTACTAATTAAATAAATCAGCGTATAATTTGCAATATCTAAAACAAAACAAAAATCAATATATCCTTTGGTAAAGAAACTGACTATATTAGAAGCTCTCACTTATTATTGTTATGAAAATTCAAATCCATAGAAGAGAAGAAGAGTGATGAACGAAAAGAAAGGTAGAAAATGCACTTTAACCATGGTTCAAATTTCCCGAAACCTTTCCATCGGTATTCCGGTTTGTTAGTTCTTGATTCTGGGTTGCAATTGTTCAAATTAAAGGACTCTTCAATTTTAAAGTTCGGAAATCTTTTCCCAAGAATTCCGGTTTGCAATTTTGGGTGAAGGTTTTCCAAAAGAAGGTGGGGGTGAAAGTTTGTTGTGAGTTTTCCAGAAAAAGGATGGGGTGAACAAGGAAACCGTTATTGTGTTTTATTTTATATAAAGGGTAAAATTAAAACTTTGTGTTAAATGTTGGGGTGAAGGTATAAATATATGGGTGTGGGGTATAACTTCCTAAACTCGAAACATGATAGGATCAGACCTAAATGGGTCGAGTAGTTTGTTTTGATACATTTATCGCAAGCGAAGAGACGAACCTATCAAGCTAGGTAGGAGTGCAATGCTCCCCCTCAAGAAATTTAAGACTTCTGCATTCTTAGGACTGGATTCAAATCCAAGATATTTGATTAAGTTAAAAGATATATTTTATAATCCCATCCAGGTGCTTCAGAGGTATAGTGAAGTTATTGTATTTGTTTTAAAAGATTTCTTTTTATTTTATTTTTGATAAAAAAAACGATTTACTTTTATTGAACTATTAAGAAAACTATATCTTAATAAAAACCAGACTTTGATATTTGAACTTAAAATATTAATGATATGGACTACACATAAGTAAAGTACTTGGTATTTAACTCTTGAATTTTCAATGGGTTGTGGACTTCGACAGGGGATTCGTTGTCTCCATTTTTTTTCAATGTGGTTAAAGGTCTCAATTTGTTGTTTGCTAAAGCAATAAGGTTGTGTAAGTTATTGTGAATCGTAAAACTTATATTTTTTTTTTTGAAAGAATCGTAAAACTTATATAAATCGTAGCAACTTTAAGATAGAAGTTGGTAAACTTGAAAATTATGTTTTATTTTAGGCTTAAATATGTAAATCGTCCCTTTAATTTGGCGTGTTTTTGGTTTTCGTCCCTATATCTTTTTTTGTTCTAAAACAACCCCTATAAGTTAATAACTTTTTGATTTTCGTCTCTCCCGTCAACTTCCGTTACAAAAACGCACATGTGGCAAACGGAGGATGGCGTGGTAGTGCCTAACATGGCAGACGATGCTGACGTGGCAAACTTATTGATGAGGCACACAGTGAGAGGGACCAAAATCAAAAAACGAAATTTGTAGAAGGACCAAAGCCAAAAAAACAAAATTCTTAAAGGGACCAAAACCAAAACCAAAAAACGAAATTTGTAGATGGACTTGACTATTTCCAGGACCAAAACCAAAAAACGAAATTTGTAAAGGGGCCAAAACCAAAAAACGAGAAGACGAAAAATTCAAATTTAATTACATTTCTTCATCTTCTTCCCACATTTTCTTCTTCATTACTATCATTGTTTTCATAAACTTCATCATCATCATCAAACAAACACAGAAATTCATCACTTCAAAATCCAAAAATCCATCAACTCAAAACAACAACAAACTCAATCCAACACCTTCAATTATACCTTCATGTCATAACTTCTCTTTTATTTCTTCTCACAAACAACAAAATCAAATTAAACCAATATACCCACTGTTCAACGTGCAATCCAATTTCACACACTTTAAAATCGTTTAAAATAAAACTTATCTCAATTCAACATTCCAACATATTTTTCAATTCTATTTATTATCCCACTAAATCTTCAAATGAAAAGAATATTCATATCAAACTTGAACCTTTCTCTTATAATCCAATTTCACACAACAATCTTCCAAATCAACCGGAAAAAAAAGAACACGACCCAAATGTTCGAAACAAAAATGATGAGATTAGAGTTCAAAGAATTGATGAAGAAAGCATTTGGAGTAACCAAGAAACAACAGAGATGCGAGATCAATGATGAGACAAGAGTTGGTAATGAAAAAAAAATCATTCTTTAGGTTTTTTAATTTGAGAATTTTGTGAATTTTTTCAATATTGGGAATTCGATCATTCACAATGAGGATTTTGTTGTTATAATTTGATTTTGATATTATCAATAAAAGTTTAGCTGAGACTATGAACATTGTGGATTTTAGTGTTGAGATGTCAATCTGACCATTGTCAATGGGGATTTTGTTTGGGTTTGTGAGAAGTTGTCTATTGAGAGTGAGATGATGATTTTGAGTTTTTTTTCTTTTTATCTCTTTTCTGAGTATTTTTTCCTGGGTTTTTTGATGAATTTATGAAGACAATGATGAAGATGTAAAAGAGGTGGAAGGAAGAAGATGAAGAAAGCTATTTTTTTCTCGCTTTTTGGTTTTAGTCCCTTTACGAATTTTGTTTTTTGGCTTTGATCCCTCTACAAATTTCGTTTTTTGGTTTTGGTCCCTCTCACTGTGTGACTCATCAATAAGTTTGCCACGTCAGGCACTGCCATGTCATCCTCTGTTTGCCACATGTGCGTTTTTGTAACGGAAGTTGACGGGAGGGACGAAAATCAAAAAGTTATTAACTTACAAGGGTTGTTTTAGAACAAAAAAAGATACAAGGACGAAAACCAAAAACACGCCAAATTACAGGGACGATTTACATATTTAAGCCTTTATTTTATTTCTGTTTTGTTTTTTTCAATTATATTTTTTTAATAAATATAAAATAATTCTCGTAAGAAATTTTGTTAAGCATTTTATAATGTTTTCAAAAAATGAAAATAAATAAGGTCAACTTAATTAACATGTGGATCGATAGTGTTGGACTCAGGTAGTTTTTTTAGAGTTCATATTTAAATAGAGTTCATATTGGTAAGGGATAATGCATTTTTATGCAGGGGTCGGGGTTCGAATCCCGGACACCCCATTTATTCATCTTTAAGGTGAATTTTTCTAGCCGCTAGGCTATTTGACAAAAAAAAAAAAAAGAATTATTTGCCCAAACCTAATAAAGTTTGATGTAGGGAACGATGAAGAGTTCGAAGTTTTTCATCTTCATTTTGTTGATGATACATTAATCATTGGGAAGAAAGTTGGAGTATTGTTTCAACAATTAATGTTGCTCTTATGATGTTTTTAAACTAATTTCTCTATGGTAAATATAAATGTCTACAAGAGTTTGTTGGTCGGCATTAACGTTAACGGTTCTTAGTTAAATGAAGTTGTTGTAACACTAAGCTTCAAAGCAGGAAAGACTCCTTTTAAATTTGGATCTTCCTATTCTAATTATTCGCGAAAATTGGTATTTTAGAATCTTGTGATTGAGAAATATTAGAGATAGACTATCTTCTTGAAATTGTCCAAATTTATTCATGGGAGAACGACTTGTTCTCTTGAAAGCTATGGATCAAATGGTTAGTAATTAAATTTCAACCCTACTTCCCTAGCATGGCTAAATTAAAGCCATAGAGATGTGAAAAAATTTCCTCCATGTTTTTTCCTTGGTTGTTATTTTATCCCAACTTGGCCAGTTTATACCTTTTTTGCTGCTTGTGTTCGAACCCCACCATAAAGAAGTTTAGATATGTTGAATCTCTTCATCTAGGGTGGACTGAAGAAGAAAAATACTCATATAATTATCTCTCCACCCCATTTTGATAGGTGTTTTCTTGACCAATTCCGAACGCGTTTCATTATACAATCCCGAATGTAGTTAAAAATAGCCTTCTTTTTCCTTCCAATGATAGAGGGCAACCCCAAATACTTGCTTGATCTCACACTTTTAGTAGCTTTCAATAATTCCTTGTATTTGTTCCTTGCTTCCCTACACTACCAAGACATTAACCAAAATTAATCTATTTTCTTAAAACGTCAATTGATCTTGTGAGATGTGCTTCGATTGTCAATGTTTCATCCTATTCGCTAGAAACTACAAAATAACTTTGTACAACCATTAGAAAGTAAAAGCAGTCTCAAATGAGAAATGATATTTGTATATCCATTTTGTAACAATTTTTTGACAACTTTCTCTTTTATACTCATATTATGTATTTATTATCTCTCTTACTTTTTCTCTCTATTATTTTTGACCAATAGAAATAGAGAAAATTGAAGTTGTCATGAAAGTTGTCACCAATGATTGTTCATATATCATTGCTCACATATCGTCTCAAATCCCTTATCGAAACAAAAATATCCTTTTTTTAATATAAGAACAATATTATTCTCCACTATCATAACTTAAAATTAGTCTACTTATAACCACCTTGCTCTTTTTTTTTCTTTTTTTTTGTGTTCAACCACGTTACTCTAATATAAAAATTTGTGTTTCCACTAAGATCCCAATATCTATAAATGGTATTTTCAATATAAAACTTCCTCTCTCAACAAATGCCCTTGGACCCTAAATTAAATTTGAAGTCTTTTTTTGTTTGTTTTTAATTAAATATTAAAAGAATTATGAATAATAAGATGTATTTATTTTAAAATAATAATTATTTAAATAGAATCATGAGGGTTTGTGAGCGTGGAAAACAAAACCTAGTTTGTGTTGTGGATCGAAAATGGGAATAGCTGGTAAGATTGGGGATTACACTTTCAAAGCATTCACAGCAACTCTCGGCATCACCACCATCTACCTCACCGGCACTTTCTCCGTTAACGTTTACAAAGGCCTTGCTTGGCACAAAGCTCAATCAGTAACCCTCTTTCTCTCTCTCAATGCGTTTTATCTTATCCAATTACTTTGTTTCAATCTTCATTTCGCCAATTAATTCATAGTTAGTGTTGTAGAATTGTTACTTGATCTGGCATATTGTGTTTGTTTTTCCTTGATCATTCGTATTTCATACAACTAATTGATAAATTGTTATTTTCAGCTGATTTGTGAGACTGTTTGGGGAAACCCGTGAAAACAGCTTATGACATGTTGATAAGTTTTCTTCAGCTTATTTTCATAAACTCTCCAAGATAGTTTATGAAAGAGATTGTTGCTTATACGGAAATAATTTAACTTTGTTTTATCTTTTGTTATTGAAATAACTTATACATAATTGCTTATCATGATAAGCTCTCTTAGAAATTGTGGTTGGGTCTTACACAACTGCACAAAACCGCTTTACAAGGTGAGGACTGAGGAGTGCCCCGCTTATAAACACATTGTCAGACCATCTTTTATCCGATGTAGGACTATTTAACACACCCCCTCACGCCTAGGCCTGGACATCTGGAGTGGGGGATATAAACAGTGGATGGCCCAGTGGATCATGAAGGAGAGTCTGATTTCATGTTGAATAAGAGAGAAAAGAGAGACATGTTGAAAACCGTGTGATTGAATAGCACTAGGAAGGTTTATTATATCAAAGCTAAGTAGCTTAGAGAGTAAGCTAATATATATTTAGAGAAGGAATATTCTATGCTAAGTAACTTAGAGAGTAAGCTAGAATATATTTACGTCGTAAAAATAATTATTTACTATTTATTTAAAATATCAACAAACTCGTATGCTATAAGCTGCAAATTAGTTGTTTATCCAAATAGGGCCTAGAGCAAGGCATTTTTGCTGTTAATGAAAAAAATCAATAATTGATACAATTGATTTTCTCTTCGACAATGGAAATGTTTTACTTTTATGTTTAAAGTGAGTATCCAATTTCTTCTCAAATGCTGCTAAAGTATGGGTTGGGCTTCACGTCTCTGTGTTGGGTTAATATTTGGACTGTCATAATAAATATAGCCCTATACCCCTCTGTCATAATAGACGTAGCCCATCATCACCTAGTCACGCGAAAGACATGTGATGGCTTAAGTTGGGACAGACGAGTTGGCCACATGCTCGGCATGTGGACGAGATAATCATTTTGGGAGCAAATCTCAGAGGAGTCCCCCTGTCATGTCATGACCCATAAAGGAGCAGGGCCTAGTGACCCGTATCCGAGATAGATTCAGAAGCCATTATGCTTTTGACTCAGTCCCCACATGGAAAACATGTGCTTCTGACTGGGTCTCAAGAGGATAAGCACGAAGGGGTGGGATATCGGATGAAGGACAAATTCCTGGCAGAGCGGAATCTGGTAGCCCACATCCGAGATTAAGCCTAAAGCCATTGCGCTTTTCACTAGGCATAAATCTAGTATAAATAAGAGATCAAGGTCAGGTTACTATCATCACGTTCACAAATCACTACATTAAAGACCCCTCTAGCTTGGTACATCGCCGGCAGGGTCTATACCATTGTACTCGCCGCAAGTACAATATTTATTGATTGTTTCACTTTTCATCTTACGAATTATGATATTTTGATCTTATTGTTAAATATCGTTGAGCACACATATCTTTATCTAACATTTAGTACCTCTTTGCAGAAACTTGATGCGGAGGATGCTGGTGAGAAGGCTTCGTGATTGATTGTATGCAGCCTACTTTCTTCAATTACAAGTATTATGTGTAGAAATGTAATGTGAGATTGTTTTCTCTGATAATATTTAACTTGATTGGTCCATAACTAAATGGCCATCATGAGTAATAATCTGTTTAGCTATCAAAAGTAGATAGTGATCTTACATAGATTGTACCTATACGTTATTTCCTAATTTACATCTTATATGCCGAGTACTTGATGCAATTTTCTTTTCAACATGCATGTGGTATACAGTAGAGTGATCTTTGCAATATAGTTTATTTGATTGAGATGATAAAACCCTGTCTATTTTGTGAAGCTCATTGATGGTCCTCCTTTCATGAATCTGTCAAATAACCTTTTCCTCTGGTAAGTTAAAGCTGTACCATTCCACATTATAGGCTGCTTCTGGCGGTATCTTGAATCACCATTCATCTGCTCCTTTGAGAATTGTTTTTTGTGGCAGTTTTTAAAAGAACATTTTGTTAAACTTTGAGCTTTTTTACTCACATGCTGTAACTTACATTCCATCTTATGGCACGAAGTCTCAACTGATTTTTGCTTTCTGTTCGGCCTTTTATTGGTCTTTTTTCTACTTTTGCTTTTAGGTTTTAATGGTTAAATAATGTCACCTATGTGAATGTCAAATTCATGTTACCAATAACGATTCCCCTGCATTCTTTACTCATTTGTTCTACAATATTATCACTTTATGATTTTGATTGACTACAAGTATTAGATAGAGTATTTTAGTGCATTGACCTTTTACTTGGTTGATTGAGTGTGTGTTTGGAAAGCACCAAAATCATGGTGAAAAATCAGGGTTGAACATAACACACTGTAGCTTCTAAAAATCACGTCGGGTGAGCTCTAAACTCACAGTGGTGGTTGCCCACCGCTCAATTAAACACATGTACACTAAGGTTTCTTTGAAAGTTAGGAGGGGCGTGGAAGGGAGGGCTTTGGGAGAAATGGTGGAGGAAAGGGAAAGGGAAGAAGAGGTTATAGTCTCCCTGCCTTGCATGAGAGGTTTACTTTTCCCCATATAATTATAGCCCTCCAATATGAAGGATTTCAAAATATGTATTGGGGGAAGAGTTTTAGAGGGTTTTGGCAAATTCTCCAAACACACAGAAGGTTCATTTGGAACATTATGAAAAGAGAAAGATGATTTGGAGAATTTGCCTTGCTTCCCCTCTTAACTTTCAAACAAAGCCTAAGTTGTTCCATTGAAGCTGGTTAGGAGGTTTAGCATTTGTCAGTTGTTACTCAGAATAATATACATAACAAATATCAGATTCTTAAACCCTTCCTTCCCCTCTTAACTTTCAGACAAAGCCTCTTTGAAGGTCGTTAGGAGCATTTGTCACTCAAAGAATAAACACATAACAAACAAACATCAAATTATTAGTTCGTATAAATTTTGTATACATGCATTGCATTTTTGCCCATACCATTCTCACCCCTAGTCAGCATATTGACTACTTTATTTCATGATTACTCATTTGCTATTGAAAAAGTGCACCAAACAGATATATGTATTTTGAAATTTTTGCCCATACCATTCTCATCCCTAATCAGCATAAGAAGAATAGTTTTTATGAAACTTTGATATGTATTTTGAACTTTTATACCAAACTATACTTATTTTTTTACAATTTAATAATATAGTAAATATAATAGAAATTCTTATCTTTTAAAATGACATCAACACTATAACATTCTTATTAAGTAAATTTCTTTAAGGATATAACTGAAAGTGGAAAAACCCGTCCAAAACCATTTTTTTTCTTTATATATAGTGTAGATTATTTATGGATTTTGTTATAATTTGTATAAGTTTCATTAACTTTTGAAATGGTCAGTTAGTCACTTGTTTCAATAGCTCAACTCTTGAATCCTTACCACATAGATCAACCACTTGAATCCTTTATTTGTTTTTTTATGAATAAATTGAGCATCCTTCAAACTTTATTTGTTTTTTATGAATAAATCGAGCATCCTTCAAACACATAAAGAACTTTATATGTATTTTGAAATTTTTGCCCATACCATTCTCATCCCTAGTCAGCATACGAAGAATAGTTTTTATGAAACTTTGATATGTATTTTGAACTTTTATACCAAACTATACTTATTTTTTTACAATTCAATAATATAGTAAATATAATAGAAATTCTTATCTTTTAAAATGACATCAACACTATAACATTCTTATTAAGTAAATTTCTTTAAGGATATAACTGAAAGAGGAAAAACCCGTCCAAAACCATTTTTTTTCTTTATATATAGTATAGATTATTTATGGATTTTGTTGTAATTTGTATAAGTTTCATTAACTTTTGAAATGGTCAGTTAGTCACTTGTTTCAATAGCTCAACTCTTGAATCCTTACCACATAGATCAACCACTTGAATCCTTTATTTGTTTTTTATGAATAAATTGAGCATCCTTCAAACTTTATTTGTTTTTTATGAATAAATCGAGCATCATTCAAACACATAAAGAACTTTATATGTATTTTGAAATTTTTGCCCATACCATTCTCATCCCTAGTCAGCATACGAAGAATAGTTTTTATGAAACTTTGATATGTATTTTGAACTTTTATACCAAACTATACTTATTTTTTTACAATTCAATAATATAGTAAATATAATAGAAATTCTTATCTTTTAAAATGACATCAACACTATAACATTCTTATTAAGTAAATTTCTTTAAGGATATAACTGAAAGAGGAAAAACCCGTCCAAAACCATTTTTTTTCTTTATATATAGTATAGATTATTTATGGATTTTGTTATAATTTGTATAAGTTTCATTAACTTTTGAAATGGTCAGTTAGTCACTTGTTTCAATAGCTCAACTCTTGAATCCTTACCACATAGATCAACCACTTGAATCCTTTATTTGTTTTTTATGAATAAATTGAGCATCCTTCAAACTTTATTTGTTTTTTATGAATAAATCGAGCATCCTTCAAACACATAAAGAACTTTATATGTATTTTGAAATTTTTGCCCATACCATTCTCATCCCTAGTCAGCATACGAAGAATAGTTTTTATGAAACTTTGATATGTATTTTGAACTTTTATACCAAACTATACTTATTTTTTTACAATTCAATAATATAGTAAATATAATAGAAATTCTTATCTTTTAAAATGACATCAACACTATAACATTCTTATTAAGTAAATTTCTTTAAGGATATAACTGAAAGTGGAAAAACCCGTCCAAAACCATTTTTTTTCTTTATATATAGTATAGATTATTTATGGATTTTGTTGTAATTTGTATAAGTTTCATTAACTTTTGAAATGGTCAGTTAGTCACTTGTTTCAATAGCTCAACTCTTGAATCCTTACCACATAGATCAACCACTTGAATCCTTTATTTGTTTTTTATGAATAAATTGAGCATCCTTCAAACTTTATTTGTTTTTTATGAATAAATTGAGCATCCTTCAAACACAACTACAAGGACCACAAATGAGCGGTAAAATCCTCCCTCAAGAGTCTTAATATTGGATTCGTAACTAAGACCTCTGAGTTAAGCTTGAAGAGTCCCAAGTTATATCATTCAATCGCTCTTGAGCAAAATTGTATATGTTAATCTTATATCTTGTTTACAAGGTTAAAGCAAGTTCATTCTTAAAACAAAAAAAAAAATATTAAAGTAAATACATATTTAGATTATATCAACTTTATAATAGTTTTTACTTTAATATCCTTTTCAATTTTATGCCAAAAACGGATTCATTTTGTTTTTAGAAACACACATATTTAGCAATCAACACTAAGTATTTTTATTTTAATCTTATTTGAAATGTTTTAATAATCACTTAAATATTAAAAAAAAAATCGTCAAGTATACAGTTTCCAGCCATTTTAGCAAATCACTCTTCAATTACTATGCATCTGCAAGTCCAGTTGTCCAAGCGACAACCTACAAAGCGCTGAGGATGGGTTGGCAACTCTGCACATAAGAATCTTGTTGAACTCTTTACGTTTTTTTTCTTTTTTGAAAAAGTTGAGCTCTTTTCATTTGAAGTACTTTAGAAGCAAACTAGGCAATGAGTGGGGGTGGGTTTGCGCATGAGAATCTTATAGTACCTTTTTCATTTAAACTACTTTAAATGCTGATGAGGGGAGCTCCAAAAATGGGAGAACTATATCACAATTAGAGTGATGGAGAATATCAGTGTAATAGGCACATTGTCATCAAACCAAGAGTCTACGAGCCCCTGTACTTGTATTATCATCACAAAATCAATTGTTAACCAACTTAAGAGAGCATGCATAAAAAAACGTAAGAATTCGTTACTTCACACATCTAGTGGTGTGAGATCAAATCATTAGCCTTAATATGCTATGGGTTACTTAAGACCAGTCCCAAATATTAGCAACTATCGATTAAATACTCGTTTCAATGGAGCCATAAACTCTATCAAGGTGAAGGGGAGCCTGAAAGAGGGTAGAAATCTGTCAAGGTTTTTTAGTGATATACCATAATGTCTTGCACATTTCGACTCAAATAATTAAGACGGTTAGTGTAAAAGAGAAAGACTTAGAGCCTGTTTGAAATAAATTTTGTTTTTAGTTTTTGAAATATACAAGTCATCTTCTTACAATAGTTATCCTTTTATATGTTTTAATTTTAGTCCACAAAACTAAAAAATTCAAAACAGTTTCCCAAACTGTAATTTTAAAAAATAGTTTAGCAAAAAAGTTTTTAATTTTCAAATTTTTAAAAACTAAAAAAGAGTTTTTAAAAAGTGTTTCAAACAGGCTCTTAATCACTTCCCACTTCATTTCCAACCAAAACAAAAGGGTGGTGAGAGGGGAAGGGATAACTTAATCACTTCCCACTTCATTTCCAACCAAAACAAAAGGGTGGTGAGAGGGGAAGGGATAGTAACTTAGATAAATACGGAGTACATGGTACAACGCAATATTTAATGCAAAAAAGCAACCTGTCACTCTATATAATATAGTAATACGTATACAAATTCACCCTCTTTTACAATAGTGTCATATTTAGCCGTGAAAGCACTTCAATCATTCTTGTCTAATAATTATTGTGCACAACTAAGGCGTGTAGAACGTGTAGTCTGGCCAGCTTCTTGCCTTCTTCAGCATTGACAAGACAACATGGAGCATTTTCGAGTAGCACAACAAATGTATATATATTGATTAAATCATAATTTGATGAAGCAGAATATGCAATTTTGATCAGAAGTTCGATCAATCAACATTTGTCTGGTCAAGGGATCTTAAAACCTGATTGAGAATCAACTGATGAAACTTGCTTTCTAGATTGTGCAGCACATCCGCAACAAAGTAAGAAATACAGTAATAAAAAAAAGGCATATGAGTAAGAGTTGAATGATGCATCAATTGGTATCACTAATCACAAAGATGCATTCCCATGGGCGATAGTGCCAAGACTATGCCTGGTCCATAGGTAAAACGTGAACCTTCTTTATAGATTGGCTTTGATCAAGCAAAGTTCCTTGAATTAGTGTGTACCTCTGCCAGAGGATTAGTGATAAAACCTCCATCAAGCCTGAATCTCTGGCTTGTAAAATTAGTTTCAGCATTCCTGCCAGCTGTGTAGTGCGTGGTAGCAAGTGATGGAGCACCACCACGTCGAGAGAACTGCGGAGATGAATACTGGCCCTGTGTTTTCCTCCAGAATTTAGAGCTCAAAAAATCTGCTCCAGGTAGCAAGCAACATGAATTACGAGGGACATTAGAATTAGTCATCCTTCCATTTGATACAGCCAAATCATAAGAGATGTCATCCAATGCCAACTCAAGGCCATGTACACGGGTCTCTAAAGATCGCATTCCATTTTGTGAGCTTCCAATGAATTTCTGTAAGAATGTGGAGGAAAACGTAGATGTTCATCATTAAAAGATTGGTTCATGCATGTAAAGGATGAAGCTTAAAAACATATAATGAGAGTATGTTAACAAGTCTTCGTTCCAAAAATTTGCAGACAAAAACAGCAGAGATAAAAAAAAGTAAATTGGTGTTAGAATTAGCAGTAAACCTGCAGAAGATCAAGTAGACTCGACTGTTGCTTCTCGATTTGTTGCAACTGGTTGCGGATCAAAGATAACTCTTCACTCTCTTTATCATTCTTAAAAAGATCTTTGGAAACATTATTGACAGGAACTGAGTCCTGACTCTCTTCATGATACGGAACCACACGAGATCCACCATGCTTTTTTATTCTATCATCAGAATTTTTATTTAATAGTGCTCGATTCATTTCTGGCTTTAGAAATCTGCTTTTATCCACTTTGCTTGTTTCCAAAGGAGTTCCATTTTCATCCCTCTCCTGGAGTTCACCCTGATCAGCCATGGCCACTTGAACATCCCAATTCTTTTGGTTTAATTTTCGCGAAACACCCAAACTCCTTCTCTTATTACTACTTAAGGAACTCACATTCTTGCCATTGCTAGCAGTAGAACTATCTGGTGGACTGAATCTGTTAACAGGAGCTGATCTCCTCCTTAGATTCGCCATTACTGAACCAGGATTACATGAATTTTGAGACACCGGAGGATACCGCCCATCACTCGCATTCTCTGAGCCAAAAACACAAACCCAGAAAAAGCTTTCAGAAACAATCGTAGACAATCAATGCAATAGATCATAAACAGACACATTGGAGATCATAAATTTATTTAAGATCAAACATTTGTTTTTGTCTTCACCCTCTATTTATCATAATTTCTATTTTAAGAGTCAACATTAAACAAACACAATCTGGCTTTCTATTTCTGTAAAAGAGATCTAATACTTATTCACATCAGATTCTCAACAGCAAAATCAATCAAACACTGGATACCAAAATTTAATGCTACCTTTAGAGGAAGATTGCGATTTCGGAGGTGGCGAAAAATCATCAGAAACATCAGGGATATGCTTCCATGCTTCCAACATCTGATTCATAACTTCACGAACTAACTTCACCTAAACCAAAACAAACACAATCTCAATCTCAACTCACATTCAAATCAGCATAAATAAACACTAGACCAAAAACAGAGAGTGAAAATTGAAAAAACCTTATCAAATCGTCGATTATCGAAAACTTTCATACAATCAGCCTTGAATTCTGACAAGAAATCCCTCTCCACGTTAGCCAAAACCACCAGCGTCTCCGCCGCAGCTTTCCTCACCGCCCAATCACGATTGCTCAACGATTCCACCAAACACGGAACCAAATTCTTCAAAGAAGCGTGACCAGACGCGCCACCAGCTTCAACAACACTTCCGATCAGCGTCAATAATGCCGGTTTCGCCTTAAACACTTCACGCTTAAGAAGCTTCTGGAACTTCGGCAACAGCTTCGCTAATCTAGCAGGTTCTGGATCCGGAGCTCCGTCGATCGCGGAAGCAAGACAAAGTGCAGCGCCAATTTGCGCGTTCTGTTCTTGCTCGGTGAACAGAGCTTCCGATAACGGTTTCAGAAAGGTATAAAACGGTTGCTTCGTGACGTGGCAAGATAATGCTGAAACGGAATTCACACACGCGGATCGGACCGACGAGTCGGTATCACGAAGCCGTCGAATTACGTTGGCGAGGATCTTCGACAGGTAAGGAGAAAGCGTGTTACCGTGAGTTTCGGAGAGTAATCCGAAAAGCTGGACGCATTGCTTCCGTACCGGAGATTTATCGGAAGCGTCGGTGGAGTACATGCAAGAGAGGAAAACCGGTACGGTGGTTGTGTCGAGGTTACGTGCAATTGTGATGAGTTCTGTTGCGGCGAGGGAGTGAGTGTCGCGGTCGGAGAGTTTGGTTAGACATGTGAATACCTTTTGTTTTACGTTCTGCGGTGACGACATTGTGGTTGTGTTGGTGCCGGAGTTGGTAGTTACAGTGGTGGAGTGTTTATGATTGCGGTGGTGGATCGGGAGGTATCGCCGGCAACATCGCCGGTGAGAAGGTGGTTTTGTTTTGCGTGGGAGTTATGTGAGAACGGTTATATGAGCAGTTTGTGAAACGTGAAGACGAAGATGCAAACGGCGTGTCGTTTATTGAACTGAACTGCGTTTTATTTGGGTTGGGGATTATTATTATCTTCTAGATAGATTTTTTCTCCTTTTTTTTTACTCTACTCAAGAGCTGGTTGGGTACTTGGGTTTGTTTTCTTGGTGTGCCAATTTCATGCTTCCAATAAGAGAGTGAGACATATTTAATTTAGGAATTTTGATATGTCCTAATTTTCTGATTAAGTAAGGGCATTAAATTTAATTAAATTATTGTTAGTACATGTGATGTGATTGGACACCATTAGAATTTTCCTCTGGAAACGTAGCTTATTTTAAAGTTAAATTTAACATTAGATAATTTTGTTTCACTTACAAGAATAAACAAATCTTTTGACCAGCTGTCTTTTCTTTTTTTAGAAAGTGCAAATTTTATCCATGGTATTTAAAAGTGTCATTTTCAAACTACCCTTCAAATTTAAACACTACGTTCTTAGGTCACGAATATAAACAAAAATTTATGTTTTAAATTCATCCAATAAATGATGTATATGATCTTTAGTATAGACAACATATATCATTTATTAAATTAATCTAAAATATGAATTTTTGTTTTATATTTGTGATGGAGGGGTAAGTTATAAGTCAAAAGTTTTTTTTTAATAAGTAAGATATTATTTCGTAAAAAATAAAAGTTAAAAGATATTAGTATGTATTTAGTCACAATTTTAATGTTTTATTGTGTGTTTTAAGAATAAAAATCCATAACAATTTTCCTTTTATCAAAATAACAATATTTTTTAGAGGATGAAGGGATTGAAATAAAAAATTTCATAAGAACTAAATTGGAAATGTATATTAAGGTTTAAAGAAAACTATTTGAGCTATGCAAGCATTCTTTTTTTAATATAAATAAAATGTTTATTTCATAATAAAACAAAATAATAGCAATTAATTAATCAAATTTGTCTTTTAAAGTTAAACTTGCTTGTCTTAGTTTAAAAAATATGCTTGCTTGTGATATTAAGATGTGCATTGTGGTTAAAGTATGGTTCAAGGCAAAACGAATTTTACTCATAATAACGGCCTCCCAAATTCATCCACGTTTACAGTTGCTTCTTAAATGCTTACATAGCAATGCACCTAACACAACACGCAATAAAATGGGGTAGGAAAACAAGTCAGTGGCGTAATTGCAATGTTGTTTAATCAGGTTTGTGTATTGCTAGGAAATTAATCTGAGACATTCGAAGGAGACTAAGTGGCATGTGAAGAAAACAAATTATGAGTAGAAGTAGAAGAGAATTAGTATCAATGATGGGTTATGAGTTATGATATTCAGGTCTAACATTGTTATTAAAAGTGTCAGACTGTCGGAGGAAGGTGCCTAGGCATCATCATACAAAGGTTACCACGTTACCCTCCCTGCCTGCTAGATCAAAATCTACAGTAGTGCTGAAAAATCTACTCCACTTTTATTTTAAGGAATATCTACTCAACTTATGTTTCTGTCGATAAATAACCGACATAGTTGATTATTATAAAAGTACTCTTATCATATGTAATTACATTTATGATAAATGATGCAAATAATATAACTAGAGGATCAATTAGAATAAGATATTTAATATTGTATTGAAAATTAAAATAGATCAACCATTTTAAAACATTTTTTTTTTTTTTACAAATATGCCTGTTATTTGGTGATGGAATGAGTAGTGTCTATAGTGGAAGTATTTATATTTACAACAATCATTTGTACTAGCCATTATAACTAATTTAATTTATTAGATCTCTCAAAAAAAAAAAAAACTAATTTATTAGATAGTTATGGTCATGGACATGTCATTTGGTACGTTATTGTTGTCCAAGGTGAGTCAGAGGTGATGGGAGTAGTTGTTAATCCTTTATTTGCATGTCATAATTAATTAGGTTGAATTATCATAATCGCAAGGAAATACTATACTTCAGCTTGTACTAAAGCATTACATAATTAAAAAAAAAAAAAAAACATTACATAATTATTATTATTATTATCACAGAAGGTGCAAAGATGATTCAATGTTGAACCTACTCACAGCATGTATCTCAACCTCCCCACCTACCTCTCTTTTCTATACACAGTTGTGAAAAGCTTATAGCCTTTCATTATTTACGGAAAAAGGCAAACCCGTCTATGAAGAAATTAGCACAGTTTGCGTTAGTTGAGACTATTATTTCTTGGATTAATTAAGTTTTTAGTTCCTATAAATATTTAGAATTTTATTTTTAGTTCCTACAAAATAAAATCACACTTTTTAATCTTATAAAATTTTCCATCAACATTTTTAGTTCTTATAAAATTTTTCATAAGGATTTTTAGTCCCTATAAAATTTTTCCATCAACATTTTTAGTCCCTAAAATGCTTAAGGAAAATGTCACATGGACTAAAAAGTGTGATTTTATTTTGTAGGGACTAAAAACAAAACTGTGAATATTTAAGGGACTAAAAACTTAGTTAACCCTTATTTCTTTGTGCAGTGATATTTGTACGTGACAACATTTTTAACAATTTTCATTTTTTCTCTTCTTATTAATAAAAAATATAATGTAAATAGAAGAGAAAAGATTCTATAAAAGTTGTAAAAAAAATTGTACAATTATTATTTCTCTATCTCATTTTTCAGTAGGAGTAATTAATGTACTGCGTGGCATGCATATGCAATTCATTATTACCTTCTTCACAAGAGTGAGATGAAAAAGAAAGGGAATTAGATCTACCGCGCGCAGAAAATGAAAGGAAAGTAAAGTAAGGTAAGGAAAGGGAATTTGATTTCCATTTTGGAGATGAGCAGTTTAGTTGGTTTGGACTAAGGATGTGTTTATTTCATGGTTTTATACTACAATATATTAGAGGGATTAGGTTTTCTAGGAATCCTAGCGCCTGGAATATTATTCCGACAAATGTGTTTGGTAAAATTTTAACATTCCTAAGAACCTCTTTTTTAGCTTTTGGGAGTTGTATTTTGTTCCCGAAAATAAAAGATTTTCACCTTCTAAACATGTGAATAAAAATTGAGATGTTGTGTGCAAATTTTATTTTTGGCAATAAGGTTGTGATCAAACTCAATTTTTATTTTGACTCGATTTGTATAGATGAAATTGATTTGTAAACTTCTCGTAAAATCGTACAGGTTTATCTAAAATTAAAATTATCTTAAAATTAATATATACATGACATATAATAATATAAATAGATCAATAATTCAAAATATTAACTTAATTATTTCCTAAAAAAAACTTAATTATAAGGACAAAAATATATCTAATCTTCAAAATAAAGTGTCATGCTCAACTTTGTATCAAAATTATCCCACAAAATCATTAAAAAAAAATCCAACGACCAACAAATGATCTAAAAAAATAAGTTTCATAAATTGTTAATAAAATTATCCAAAAAAAACAAACTATAAGTCAGAGTTTCACCATTTCAAAATACTAACATTGGTTTGATCATTTAATTAAGTGTGATGCATGGGAGATGAGTCGTTTGGTTACCGAAAGCAATGCACATTCCCACGTTAAATATGGGCCAAAATGAAAGGAAAATTGGGTAAGGAAAAGAAGAGTTTATTAAAAGTAAAATTACAAACTCGGATAAAATTATATGAGTTTATCTCATTTTCATCGATTTTGCTGCCAATTAAATTAAATCACTCAAACTCAGTGCAAATGAGTTTGCCATCGAATTAACACTAAATTCACATCTGAAAACGTGAATTCGTTCGAGTTTACGAGTTAACATTAGTTTTAAGAATACCGTTGAAAAAAGATTTTTTTAAACTTGTATCAAACACGATAATGTTATATTCCTAACCTCACTTTCTCAAGAATGTTCGTGATAACTTTCAAACAAAGACACCCTAAGAAATTAAAAGAGCTAAGAGTTAAAAGTACATGGTTCAAATCCTCACAAGAAGAAAACATTAACATAACTTACTAATATTTATCATTAAAAGAAAGTAAGGAAAAGGAAAAATGAGAAGAAAGAGTATAGAATACTACAAAAAATACTTTTTAGTTGTTAGTTTGGAAAGAAATTAAAAGGAAAGTAATTGTAAATGCTTTCTTTTCCCTTATTTGATTGTGCAGATAGTAAGAGGAAAGGAACAGGTATTCTTATAAAATGATTCCAAGGATTGTGCAGTTGATTCCAAGGATTCATGATCCCTCAGTAGGGATATTTACTTAAGTAAATGGAAATTGAAGGAGCATTAGAAGATAAACAAATTCAAGATTTAAGTTAATATATTACCAATTCCATGATTACTAGTCACTAAAGTCAATAAAATGAGATATATATCTGGCGTAAAAACTCAGTTTGATAATCATTATAAGAACACCTTAATTATTCTCATACATACCATGTGCTAATTTGTATTCTTCCCTGAAAGTTGTGTGGTACCGAACGATGGGACACACACCTCTAACTTTCAAATTCAAATAAAAAGAAGTTATTAAGGAGTAAGGACCATATATATCACAGCAAAAGATCTTGGTACGAGCAATGTTTAGCTACGTGATAAATTTGACGGTGTCATTTAGGACCATGCATTTGTGATTGAAAGAAAAGGACAGGTTTCTTTTAAATTGGTGATCGGTCATGGTTGGTTACTTGGTTTTATAAGAAAAAAGGGACATGCACAATTTTGGTTTTACACTAACGTCCTACAAAAATTTAACATTTGACCGTTACTTTTAAATGAAAATTTAATGGCGATGAGTTGGCAATTCACAACTAAAAATGCATTTGTTTTACAAATGAGTCGTCTCAGAGGATATTTAAACATACAAATATAAAAAGTAAAATGTGTTCTCCCAACATTGATAGAGAGAAAAAAAAAACGCATAAATATTTTAAATAGAGTGAATTTGAATTGAAAAATATTACATTTTCCTCTCTCATGTAGTCATGTATAAATTACTACACATGATATGATCGATCCACTTTTTTAAAAAACCACTAGTGTGCAAGTTTGCCATTTTTCCATATTTTTAATTTTATATAAAACATCCATCTCCATTATAGAACTTGAGGTCACTCCCTTTGATGTTGTTGAATACATCAAGCCACAATCAATTTTCTAGCTAGTAAAGCGACATTTAACATGGAGTGGGATCCAAAATCTGCATATAATATATCCTTTAATGGACTTGAGACATTCCTCATGGCCTCATGGGGTTGTCTTCTTTGGGAACGTGACAAAAATATTTGATCTAATGTCAAGAAATTAAAACTGAAGTTTTTTTTTTTTAATAAATTAATATTCTAAGCTAGAGGAATATGTAAAATACGTTGCCTTGATGAATTAAGGAAAATTATGTTTCTTCACAGGTTTTAACTCAATTGATAAATATATCGAAATTAATTATCATGTTAGACGTCATAGATTGCACGAAGAAAAAAATAGAGGAGTAATTTTCTATTTAAAAGAAGCAGTTGATGAAAACAACAAGTAACGTTGGCAATGTTCGTAATTTCGGTTGGCAGTGTTGGTTGAATTGCTTGGATCAGGAGGTTTGCTACAATATACCTTTCCTTAGGTTTTGTTTGCGAGTTGGGTTTTGGAGGGGAGGGGAAGGGAAGGAAAGGCTTATGGAGTGGTAAACCTTTGTTTGCGAGTTTTAAAAAAACAAGGGAAAGGTTTAGGGGGGTTTTGAAGGGCTTCATTTGTCCAATTTTAAAGTTCCCCCAAATTGGGGGTTAAACATACAAATTGACAATTTTGCCCTCTTAATAATTCAAAATTCCAATTTTAGACATTACTAAAATTATTACAATCTTTTTTAAAAACAATTTATTCAAAACAACTTATTTATACAAAACAGCTTATTTATACAAAACAGCTTATTACGACCTCATTTTCAAAAACCGCTTATTCAAAATAACTTATTTATACAAAACACCTTATTACGACCTCATTTTCAAAAACCGCTTATTCAAAACAACTTATTTATACAAAACAGCTTATTACGACCTCTTTTTCAAAAACAGCTTATTCAAAACAGCTTATTTATGCAAAACAGCTTAATACGGTCTCTTTTTCAAAAACAGCTTATTTAAGATAGTTTTGTACAAATAAGCTGTTTTGAATAAGCAGTTATAGAAAATGAGGTCGTACTAAGCTGTTTTGTATAAGTAAGCTGTTTTGAATAAGCTGTGTTTGAAAAAGAGATCGTATTAAGTTGTTTTGCATAAATAAGCTGTTTTGAATAAGCTGTTTTTGAAAAAGAGGTCGTAATAAGCTGTTTTGTATAAATAAGTTGTTTGGAATAAACAGTTTTTGAAAATGAGGTCGTAATAAGCTGTTTTATATAAATAAGTTGTTTTGAATAAGTTGTTTTTGAAAAAGAGATCGTATTAAGCTGTTTTGCATAAATAAGTTGTTTTGAATAAGTTGTTTTTGAAAATGAGGTCAAATTAAGCTATTTTGTATAAATAAGTTGTTTTGAATAAGCGATTTTTGAAAATGAGGTCGTAATAAGCTGTTTTGTATAAATAAGCTGTTTTTGAAAAGAGGTCGTAATAAGCTGTTTTGTATGAATTAGCTGTTTTGAATAAGCGATTTTTGAAAATGAGGTCGTAATAATCTGTTTTGTATAAATAAGTTGTTTTGAATAAGCGGATTTTAAAAATGAGGTCGTAATAAGCTGTTTTGTATAAATAAGCTGTTTTGAATAAGCTGTTTTTGAAAAAGAGATCGTATTAAGCTGTTTTGAATAAGATGTTTTTGAAAAAGAGATTGTAATAAGTTGTTTTTGTATAAATAAGCTGTTTTGAACAAGTTGTTTGTTGAAAAGATGTCGTAATAAGTTGTTTTGTATACATAAGTTGTTTTGGATAAGTTGTTTTTGAAAAAGATATTGTATTAAGCTGTTTTGAATAAGCTGTTTTTTTTTTAAAAGAGGTCATAATAAGCTGTTTTGTATAAATAAGCTATTTTGAATAAGTTGTTTTTTAAAAAAAGATCGTAATAATTTGTTTTTGTAAGATAAACTGTTTTTTAAAAAAAGGTCGTAATAAGTTGGTTTGTATAAATAAGTTGTTTTTAAAAAGTGATTGTAATAAGCTTTTTTTTATAAATAAGTTGTTTTTTAAAAATAGATCGTAATTTGTTTTTCATGAGATAAGTTGTTTTGAATAAATTAGAAGTTAAATTACAAAGTATAACAATGTATTGATTTTAAGAGGAAAAAGGGTAAAATAGTAAAATTATAACATAAGCCCTCCATCTCCTTGCCTTATTGGTTTTTTAACTCCCAAACAAAGGGAAGGTTTTCCCTCCTTTCTCTCTTCCCTCCCTTTCCTTCTCTTCCCCTCCTTAGCCTTTCCTTTCCTTCCCCTCAAAACTCGCAAACAAAGCCTTAGTCGTTGGGAAGTTTTCAATGAAATATCAATTCAATCATATTTTCTATGATAGGGTGTTGATGCAGATGTATTGTATGATTTGTTGTTGTAATCTTGCAGCTTTGTCACATTATGATTGGGTCGGTTGTTAATAAAATTCCTTTGCCTATTAGAAAAAACAACACGCGCAAAAACGAAAGAAAAAAAATGATCGATGGTGTACAAGTTTGGAAATTCCAATTGAGGGAGTATTAATGTCGTGGTAAAATTTTTAAGAGATACTACAAGTAATATGCACCAAGTTATTATACTCGCAAATCAGAGAGTCACCTATAGCCACCTTTCCTATTATCCTCGATCTTAGATGAACGAACGTATCTAGAGTTGAGACATCTCAAGACTTTGGATGAACGTGTAAGGACAGGACAAATGTGTTCTAGAGATAGTGCATCTGATTATTTGTTGTGTAAGATGGAAGTGCACATAGTTGACTGTGTTAACAAGTTATTGTAATATCATTTGAAAATGGAAGTACACATATTTGACTGTGTTAGCAAGTTATTGCGATATCATTTGAAATGATGAATACATTTTGCTAAAGTACATTTGTGACTTGTGAGTGTAGGCCAAAGATGTCAACCCACGTTAAATTATAATGTGTTATTACTTATTACTCCATCCGTTTCAAAATACATGTCTAATTTTTGCAATGTGCACTATTCACTTGACTTACTTTGACCATACTTTTTAACTAATATATAAATACAAATATTAGCATGTAAGATGTTGTTTGATTTGTCTCGACAAATATTTTCAAAATATTAAATTTTTATAATTTTTTACTTTAGAAAATTAAAAATATTAACAGTCAAAATTATGCATTGTCATATGTGAAGTGGTTGACTTGGACATGTATTTTGAAACGGAGGGAGTACTTTGTTTTCAATGTGTTTTTGTATGTTAAAAATAAGGTTGGGCAATAATTAAGGAAAAATAAATAAATTTTGTATTAAAAATAACATTTTTTTTTCAATTTAAAGAGTTCGACTATATAAATTTCAAAATATTTTTATTATATTTGTTTCCTTGATTAATGTTTCATGGACGTTAGTATTTTCTTAAAAATAAAGTGGCGATGATGTAATTTACTATTTTTATTTTCTTTTGAAGGGATATAGTTTACTATTTTAGTTAACCACAAAACATCCAGTTGTACACAATTTTATGCTGAATATATGTTGTTACTCATCCAAAAGTTTTTTAATGAAATAAATTTACTTCTCATCCAAAACTTTTTTAATGAAATAATTACTTCATTTGAAAATGAACAACTTCAACAATACAGATGAGAATACTAAGCTAGAACAGAAATGGGGCTGCAAAAGACGTGGCAAAGTGCGATAGCTTGTGAACTGGAGTACTTCTTTGAGGTATGAAAAACAATTTCATTCATTTTTCTATGTATTGAAGAAAATGACCAAGTAATTCTAAGTTGTACTTTTTGTTCTTGATCCTAAATGATCGGTAAGATGCATGCCACACCCACATGCAATCCTCCTACCTCATATTTTTCAAAAATAAAATATTTACGAGTAATTAAAAGTTTTACCTTTTTGTTCGTAAGATTTAACTCAATTAAAAATGTTAATATTGTTATATTTAAAATATTTACTCAAGACTCTACCTTTATTTAAGATTCTACGGTTGTGTTAATGAGTTTCGGCAATGTTTGTCCCTTTTGTCAACAAAAAAAATCTCCGACTGATGAATTTGGAAATAAATACTCTAGAAAACTCAAGTTTATAGTTGTGCAAGATACCTAAAAATTCAATTATTTGAAACATTCATTACTAGTTTTTAACAATTAGCCATGGTTACTCCGTAAGTTTTATATTTTTTATATAAAAATTTGATTTTTTTTTTTTTTGTTTTAGAATAAATATTTTTGAAAAATCTATGCTTTTCAAAATGTTTTTTCTTTCTTTCTAAAACATTCAAATTTGAGTTTCCCCTAACTTTTCCGACAAATTAAAATTTGAGTTTTTTTTAGGACAAAATTTAGATGCTCTTTTTTTTTTTTTGTGGTGAGATTCGATATGTGACATCTATACCCTCAACCTAATGACATCAGGCGCAACTTTCGTTCAAAGATTCGATGGTTCACGGGACAAAATTTAGATGTTTTGCGTAGTAATTTTTAACTAAACTCATGATTTACTCAAATCTGTAATTTTCTTACAAATTGTTATAACCATAAAAAACATTCTTTTAGTTAAGAAAGATACGAAAAACGTCCAAAATAAAATATACCTTGTCCATCTTGGAATCTTTAAATTTTAGTTTTTCACTATATAATCGAAATGTATATATAGACATTTAAAAATTGGTAAGGTAAAATTAGGATTTCATATGCTCTGCGTGAGGTAGGAAGCATGGCTGAGGGTGTATATAAGAGATTTTTCTTCTAAAAGAAATATTGTTGTGAATCTATTCACCTCACTCCAATGTTCTTATTCCTATTTCACGGGACCCATAAAATATATTATTTCTTTTTCCACTTTTTTTTTTCTCGTGCCCCTTATTTGGATCATAAAATTTTAAAAATAGAGGGTTTTGAAGATGTGTTAATGTGTTTGGCGGGTTTAGAAGGTGTTTCACACTGTTTGGATTATATAATCTAAGATCTGTAGGCACGTGCAAAACTAATAGGGTGGAAAACGAAGGTACCCGTAAAATAAGATATGGTTTTGGTCTAAGAAATTCTATTTAGGATGGGCTAAGATACAACCATATGTGTTTCATTGGTAATTTCATCGTGATGGTTGCTCCTTAGCCTTCCGTGTTGCTTGAAACGAGCAAAATACACCATCGTAAAATAAATTTCGACAGACAGAAAGAGTAAAAAGTGCATCATCGCAAAATATCTTTTGAATTGCGATAAATATGGGGGCATCAGAGCAAACATGGAAAGCCTATATTGTCGTTGTTTGAGTTCGTCGACTGGGTTGATTGAATTTCCCTCAATATCCCATTCACCATATATAAAAGAGAAATGATAAATGGACACACAATTTGAGACACAAATACAACACCATGGGCAAAACAGTAATTTTGGTGTGAACCATAGGGTTAATGGGGTAATTCCACTTCATTCTTCCCATTTTCTCTGTCTTTCTCCTTATTCTCTTCCCGACCTCTTCTTCTCTCTTGCATTTTCACAACCACACCCTCCTTTCTGACCACCACCACCACCGCAACCGCCTTCGTCAGTCACAACCACCACCGTCCTCACCGCACCCTCCATCCTAACCACCACCTCTGTACTCGTCACCGCGCCCTCCGTCCGTCTTGCCGCCGCGCCTTCCGTCCTTGTCACTACCATCATCCTCGCCACCACACCATTATATCGTCCTCACCATTGTCGTCATCGACCTCCAACCCCTTCAGATCTGAACACAACTTTCTCACCACCGTCTCCGTCATCCATCACTACCACCCTCCTTGGTGTCTTTTTTGAATTTGTTTTGCAGAGAGAGAAATAGATTAGAGAGGAGAACGATGACGATAGATTGTCGTCGCCGGTGGCCGGATATTTGGGAGGGGGAGAGAGAGTGTGTAACAGTGGTGGTGGTGGTGATTTATGAGAGAAAGAAACAGAGAGACAGTACATGAAGTGAGAGATAACATAGTATATGTTGAAAGAAAAGAAAAATAAAAAATAAAAAAATATTGTACAAGGATACGTTATCTAAATTATGTTTGATTTTTTTGTGTCAAGTTATCATTGCTCTATATAAGTGCTATGTTATTTTTTCCTTCATTACCAATTTGTTGTACCGATAATATCAATTTTGATTTTGGTCAATAAGTAAAAATAATTACAAAGCGACAGTCCAATTAATGATGACAATATATTTATTCCTAATCCTATCGGGTTAAAAAATCTTGCGAATACAAGCAAATTCAACGACGTCGTCTTGCAATTCACTCGACGTACGTCATTTACCTTTATAACCCTGCACTGCGTCGATTTTCAACAAAACATCACGTCAATCAGCATGAAAATTGTACAAAAAGAAAGGGCTAATTCCGTAAACTGAAATCCGATAAAATCCACCTGGACCCTCTTTCTGAGGCAAAAAGGGCGAAAGGATCAGAGTAGTTACCGTGATCCATCTTCGTTATCTCTCTAACTTTTCTATCTCTCTAGAATTTTCTATCGTCTTCACAAATTAGGGTTTTTGCGAATCTCTTCGAAAAATCAAATCCCAACGGTTCAGCCATGGGTTCCGATTCAATCGCCGCCGTTCCGATTCCTTCCGCCGCTAACACCAAGAACCCTGGCAAAAAGAAGAGGGTAACGATTTTCATTCCGATTCCGATTATATATAATTTTTTTTGTTAACCGTTCTAATTCAATCTCACGCGTTATCGAATTCTATTTTCAGACCAATAGGTCGGCGAAATTGAAGCAGTATAAGATTGATGCTCGTCGTGAACAATGGCTATCTCAAGGTATGTGTGATGTTAACATCGATTTTTCTTTTGATCTATTGGTTTCTTAATTTGTTATCTTTGTTGTGGTTTTTCAGGTGCAGTAAAGAAGAAGGGTTGCAAGGATGGATTGGACGATGATGTCCACGTGTCGTCGTCACCGGTGGGGAAACAGAGCAAACGTGAAATGGAGAAAGTGGGGACGAGGCGTAGAGGTGGAGAGGATGACGTGTTGATTCATCAAGACAGTGATTCGGAGTCGCCGTCAAACAGTCCTATCAGTCCTAATAGTAGTGTGTTGTGTGGTAATGATTCCGGGACGAATTTCACTGGTAGTAGCAGTGGTGCAAGCAGTAGCAGTAGTAGTTCTAGTAGTGGTGGGTGTTTCTCCGGGAATATTACGGAAGAGGAAGAAGATGATGAAGAAGAAGTAGAACAAGAGGAGGAGGTAGATGATGGATGCTTGGATGATTGGGAGGCTGTGGCAGATGCTTTAGCCGCCGATGAGAAGCATAGAGCCTCTCCACAGGATGAACCCGTTGTGGAAACGGATTCATCTTGTGAAGTGACTGATGGTTTGAGTTCAGGATGTTTGGATTCCAAACCGGGGAGTGGTGGAACGGTTCCTCGGGCTTCCGGTAATGGCAAAGCTTGGAGGGCTGATGATGCTTTTCGCCCTCAGACTTTGCCCAATCTGTCGAAGCAGCATAGTATGCCGAATCCACGTTTTGTAGGAGGGGTTCCCTGGTCTTGCATGTCTGTGCCATCCAATTGTCCAATTTGCTGTGAGGATCTCGATTTAACGGACACGAGTTTTCTTCCATGCAATTGTGGTTTTCGGCTTTGTCTCTTTTGCCACAAGAGGATTCTTGAGCAGGATGCTCGTTGTCCTGGGTGCAGGAAGCAATATGAGTGTGAACCTATTGAGACAGAAGCAAGTGTGCATGGAGGTAGCCTTACTCTTCGGTTGGCTCGTTCTGTTAGCATGATCGAAAGGTCTTGAGAGATTTCTCTGTTTTCATTAGTTGTGTATGCTGTGGTCTCTCCTTTTTTGCATTATTTGCGTCGTCTGTAATTTTCTAGGTTGGAACATCTAATTTTCATAGGTCTAGTTGGTTTAGGACATGAGTTTCTTTAGCATCACGAAATCAAGTTGTTTCTCATTTCATCTTATGGTGCATGTGTTAATGTAGAATACTCATGTTGGTATGTGAATACATAAGGTGGTATAGAAATTCAATACATTGAAATAAATGGTTACATCCTGCCGTGGCATATTACCTTAAAGCTTCCACTTGACATCTTGTCTATAGTTTTTGTACTCCAATTCCATCACTTTGCAGTGTCGTTGTTTGATTGAACATGCTCGTAATGTGTAAATTAAAATTCTGCTTGTGTTGCAACATATTGTGTTTATTTTCCTCTCTTAACTGTTACAGTTATTGAAAAACATGATAATGATCTCTGGTCAGATGTCTTTCCTGTTTTTTTATCGTTTCAAATTTATGAATTAGTCTAGGAAGTTATTTTGCTGCTTCCATTGTTTGGAGGCAGTGTTGTTTGTCTAACTATGTATCGCTCTCATAATCAGTTTCTATTTTATTTAAGAATTGTTTTGGCAGTGTTAGCAAAGCTCTTAAGGTCTAATGTACGGACATGAACCTAAAATGCCCCAAAATAGTCATTCAACAAACTGGTTTGTGGGTTGTTTTTGAACATCAAGGGCAGTACAGAAATGCTATGGTAGTCTGTTTTGCCTTTTCTCTATTGCTTTAAATTTGACATAATTTCTGCATGAAAAATTGAAACTGATTGCTTTTTAATGTTAGCTAACATTGTAAATATATATTCAAATATACTCATGACATTTGAATATCGTTTTGTTTCCTGATGATTCTCTTCTAGGAACCAATATACTTTTGTAAGTATAAATTTGAAGGCTGGTCAATAGGGTTTTCAAGGTATGAGAGTATCTTTTTGGTGTTGCTGTATATGCTTCTTAAAAGTATGATTTAGTTTTGGTGAATGAATAATTTGTTCTTCCTGTTTCCTTGGAGTACTGATAATTGGTTCTTGACTTTTTATGTTTCATTTCAATCAACCACCATAAGATCATCCTAGAAATATGTACGTACCAAACACGTATCTTTCCTAGTAATAGGATTCCGGATATTCCTGATTGTACAATTCTATACCTTGAAACAAACGCCCCCCCTTAGGTTTTGCCATGTTAAGAAGATTGACTGTGAGAAGGTGATTGCACTTTGGAATGAAAAGTCATTTATTGGTTTGCCATAATGAAAAATTGGAAAGAGTGGGGAGATTCAATTGGCTGTTTTTTGCGGATTTTGTGCCTCATATTGTTCAATAATGATCTATCTAATGTTTGGGCATTTGTGGTAAAGTTTATGCTTTTTACAACTTTCTGTGTCTCTTGAAGTTACTACTTTGGTGTTTGTTTAGTGTGGACTGTGGAAAATAGAATGGATCACATTAAGTATTGTTAATGATTATTGTTTTCGATACAGTGGAACTGCTCATACTCATTTTAATTATAATAGGTTTTGGCCTATTGATTATATAAACCTTTTACTCTAATCTCACCATAAAAAAACTATCATTAACGTTTCATTTATGGGCTACAACTATAATAATCTTTGATTGTCTCTTTTTGAACTTATGGGTGCAAAACAGGTGACCTAATTGTTTGTCTTTGAAATGTAGAAATGGCAAGTCATGTATACTTTTATTAGGTTTCTCTTACTACTGGTATGGCCGAATAAAATAGGTCTATTTGATAATGTTTATAAGTAGCCGAAGAGCGGGAATCCCTTGGAAACTAAGATCAATACTACTATCAAATAGAACATTACTGATGATTGTTTAATCAGTGTGATAAGTAACAGCAGTTTGTTGGTGAAATGCTGCTTTGCAAATAGAAGACTTTGGGCTGTCAGAGTGGAAACATACACAAGATAGCCAACTTTTATAATTGGAATATTCCTCCTTGGGGGTTGGGGAGAAAATGAGATATGTTAGAAACGATAAAATAAATGTTTTGCCTTGCATTTGAGTAGTCTCAAGCTTTGGGTATTCCCAATGCAAAGCATAACATGCACCAAGAAATTAATAATAGTTTGTACTCCTTTTAACTTTCTTTGTAAATTACATTAATCTTTTTTGAGAGATAATTGTGTTCTGTTTCAGCCTTTGTGATGTTCTTAAACTTAAAATCAGCCCTATGTGATGCAACAATTTGATTGTGCCAAATTTAAAGCTGTTTTCTTATCGTTTATATGTTTGAGTGATGCTACCACACTTTAAAACACTGATAAAAACTAGGAGTGATCCAATGTTCTATGTGGTGCATGGTGAATCACGGGTATAGAATATTGGATTTATGAGTGAAAATTTGAAGGTTGAAATTTGAAATTATATGAGGGCCACAGGTCAACAAGAGATGGAAGATATTTGTAGTTTTTCCCTTGTGCTTTATTTTCCGGCCATGTTGCCTAAGGTTTCAACTTCATGATGGTGTTAAGTTTGCTGTAGAGTATTGTAATTTTCACGCTGTAAGTTGTTTTCTTTGCTATTATCCCACGTTGCGTAAAAATTATTAAAAAAACTAATTGGTATGTATTCGATTTGTGATAAAGAGATGATGTACCGTAATATGTTACAAATATGTTTAATTTGATTTGAGGAGACATGATCGCAATCTTTGCTACTGTAAAATTAAATACTTTGTTGGTTGTCTTGCCCCTTTGAGTTTGAGAAAGGAAAAAGAAAAGGAAAACGACATTATAGTTATCACTCAAAATGGATAAACACTTGGCAACATTATCCGATCGGCAATTAAAAAATTAATAATAACCAAAACTATTAGGCTTTTTCTCGTTTTTTTCTTCAGATCCATGGCCTTATCGAGTTGAATAAAATCGAATTAGTATACACTTTTACCGTAAAATTATACACCACATAAATATTAATAAAATTATATGTAGGGGCCGAGGTTCGAACCTCAGACACCCCACTTCTCCACAATTAAATTGTGGGAGTTTTAGCCACTAGGCTACTTGACAAAAAAAAAACTATATCTTTGTGAGTGTAACTTAGTTGAGAGATACTACATAATATATGTAAAGTTCGAGTTTCGAATGTTGGGCACCATAAATAAAAAATAAATCCTATTTTACGGGTTTGACATTAAACTGACATTGGTTCTCATATGAATATAATTTTCCTGGTTTGATGTTAAAATGGTACCACTTAGGATGAATCTGATCTTCCTTGGGTTCTTGGGTTTGACATTTTAAATTTTTTCTAAAATAATGCTCAAAACTCAAATAATTTCTTAAAAAAAAGTAAGAAAAAAAAATAAATACCGTGAAGGCGATAAACAAGAAAAAAAACATGTGGCAATTTTGTGTGTGTGACTCATTTGTCACATATTCACATAGTGAGATGCGCGGTTGGGATTTAATCAATTTGGATTTCCCGCATTCACCTCGCTCTATCTCTTTTCATGGTCTGTGTTTCAGCGTCGCCTTGTTTTTCTTTGAGAATCTCTCTTTTGACAAAATTTAAAAAATCTCTCTCTCTCACTAATTTACTAAAAATGTTAAAAATCCACCTTTGATCTTTTTTATGAAGAGATCCTTTTTTTTTCCTCCGCAATGAAGTGATAAGCACTTCTGAAATTCACGCATACAACTATGATCCCGAGTTCAAACTCAAATGAATATGACTAACCGACAATATGGGTAGTGTTAGTTGAGTTAGCTCTTCTGATCCCTTTTTTTTTTTTTTGTCCTCAATCTTATTTTTGAATCATTTTTATGATGAAGTTTATTAATTTATGTCGTGACAACTGACAACACCTTTTTTTTTTGTTTTTTGAAAGAACTGACAACACTTATTAAGACACATTAAAAATGCATGTCAACAAAATATGTCTAATAAACGTTGATACATTGTAAATAAATAAATAGACCATGACATTAAAAAACACATAATAAGATGATAAACCTACATTTCTAAAAGCAAAAGATAAATAAATTGGGAACATCAAACCGTTTTTTTTTTTGTTTGGAATTCAAAGTTCAAACCTTACATATATTATGCATTGTTCTTTCCAATTGAGCTAAGCCTACATGGACCATCAAACCGGTTTTGAAATTTCATTTTTTTTTTCCAACAAAATATAAGGAGACCAAAGGTATATTTTACGTCTATCTTTAATTATAAAAAATTCAAAAAAATAACTAACCCCAAATAATTAAAATATCCAAAATTACAAAAGCAAAACAAAATAAAAGATAGAAGTATATGTATATGTATATATATATATATATATATTGTTAACAATACAATTCTCCGGGGAAAAAAAACTTTGGTATTATGAAGTTTGACTTCTATTTTTGAGTGCAAGACTCAAACTTACCCTCTTGCTACAATAGGGATTTGGGCGAATGCTTGTACAAAGTTAGTAGGTATATTTTTATGTTTAACTACCCCTAATAATATATATTTGGTTGCCCCAAGTTCGATTTTAGGTATAATTTTTTGTTTGACTTTTGATTAATAATATATCGGGTGGCCACCTCATAAAATTATTATTGCTAGCTTGGCTGGATTTGGCCTCTTCTGCATTAATAACAGATGAAGGAGCTTTAGTTTGAAAAGCCAAAATATGTTTTCCTCTTTGGCGTGTTCCTTTCTATCTTCTTCTGACAAATGATCTCACTGTAACTGCTCCTTCTTCTATATTGGAGATATGTTTTATCCGTTGTCTCTTTCATTTTCCTGTTTTGTGCAAGAAATAAGCAGACTCACTGCAACACAGTTGATGATGAAGCCAGTTGTACTGTACCAATGTCGCTTTCTACAAAAGGGTTTAAGTTTAACGTACTTCACAACTCAACAGATATAGCTAGGAAGAAATTGGGATCTGCTTCATCACTTCCACCTCATTTCCATGTTTGTTTAGTGCTTTTTATATTTAACTTGTGTAGTTATAATTTTTCTGTGTCCCAATTTTCTTATTGTTTATAGGAATGCAAAAAACATTTGATAAAACTTGTCCCATATTCTACCCACTCCTATTAATTATCGTGTCAATTTTTGAAATTAAATTATTTTTGGCTTTAAATCATCTCCCGTTAGTGAACAGTGGGATTAATCCATTTGAATTTGTCGGTCCTTGATCTAAATATCGAATTTAAAAGTAAAGAAAAACAAACTGTAAATTAGAACTAATGTATATTCTTACTATGGGTTTGTTCCCATGTTTCTCGGATTATCGATACCAGCACTTTTACGCTCAAACATATTGAAGAGTTATCTTTTGCATACAAGATATTCCTTTAAGTTCCTACTTTTACACCAACATATTTTACTTTCTTGTGGAATTTAAAGCATAAAAAAGAGCCTATGGATTTTAACTGAGAAAATTAGTTTCGTTGTATTTAGTAGGAAAACGTAAATTCATCATGCTCTTATGGAAATCTTTATTGGAATTTAATACTTTTTTGTTCCTAGCTATATATACTGACTTTACTTGTATGGCTACAATATTTATAAAAGTTTGTAATTAACTTATTTAATTTCTAGGGTTAGTCTATATATTGTTTCAAAAAAAAAAGAAAAGGGTGCATCTATATATATATATATATATGTTTTTTTTTTCTTTCAGAAAGAGTATATATATTTATAGTGACCAATTTTTTTTTAAACCATTTATATGATAATGTTTGTTAGTACAACTTAGATGATAAATGGTTGAAATGTCATTTAATATGTTGAGACGTATGCAATTTTTTACTTCTCAATATTTAGTGTGTTGATTTATGCGTTATGATCTTTGAAATCTAAAAAAATTTGTATTAAGATCTAATAGGATATGATATATCGAAAACTTTTACAAAATTATTTTTATGAGGTGGAAATTATCTTTAATGATCCAGCTCCTCCAAATATAATGGTTTTTTTTTTTTTTTGGTAGTCAGGGTTCGAACCTCAGACCTTGCATATATTATGCATTGTCCATACCAACTGAATTAAGCTCACGATGACATATAATGATTTAGCTTTGCGTTTAACCACGCACTATCACAACGATTTTGTTATGCTATAATTTTATAAAGGATAGTAATCAAATTAATATATAAATAACATATTCTCAAAAAAAAAAATATTATTAACAAGTGTCATCACAGTAGGGTTTGGTATTTGTATCGACTTAAGTCTAATCCATGTAGCAATACTCTCTTTGAGAGTATTTTTAATTCACGATACTGTTAATTAACTCAAAGCATGTTTTGGTATCTTTCTTTTTGGTTACTAGAGCCTGTGCTTTTTAACTTCCTTTGTCACCTTCACTATTTATATATAAAACAAAAAAGAAAGATACCAAAACATTTTTGTAGTGTCAACTCTTGCGTATAATATATGTTAAAAATCATATCAATGTATTTGTGTGAAGCAAATTGTCTTCGGGCAATCATTTCACAAAAAATCTGAACTTTTTCAAATGTTTAAGTCATTTTCAAATGCATAAATCATTTTACCTTATAAAAGCAGGAACTAGTGATAAAGCTACTTGTTATTAAAATTTATTTGGCTTAATTACACTTTTAATCTCGTGTTTTGACCTAAAACAGAACAAAATTGTCCTTCATTTATCATTTTTGTTTCATTTTTCGTTCTACCCCTAATTTTATCCTCCAAAAACGCTGATGTGTCCAATTTTTTGATGATGTGGCCAAAATAGCTCTTACGTGTCAATTCCAACTTGGAAAATTATTTTAAAATGTCACAAAATTTAGTTTTTAAAATTTGGAAAAACATTTTAACATTTTAGAAATTATAAAAAAATGAAATTACATTTAGTTCCCAAATCCTAATTCCATAAGAACCCTAATTCCCAAATCCTTTCCATCTTCAATTCCTTTCATCTAGTTCTTCTTATTTTGTTGTTGTCTTCTTCCCCATCTTCATTTTCGTCCAATTCCTTCATTTTCATCTTCGTTTTGTTCTTCTTTCTCTATTTTCTTCGAACAAGGCTGGTGTTAATGCCAAACATAGATTAAGTTGTGAAGTTTGGAATTAAGAGTGATACCATTCTTGAATCTCCAGCAAAGAGCAGGGCCACACACCATTAAAGCCGATATCATTGCAAACAAAACCAAACACCATCTTAACCATGATGATGAACGAAGAATCAGATCTCCCTCTTGACATTTTTTCTTTATCAGATCTAATTCTTCTATCTTCTCAATTCACAAACAAAGAAATAAAGAATACTATGTGCTGGTTATATGTTGGTGGCCGATTTGATTTTAGCAAGTCGTAGTAACAGTGTTCCCACTTCATTCTCGTTCTCAAGTCATGTCCCTCACAATCCCTTTCCTTTTATTTTATTTTTCTTTTTTCGTTCATTCATAGTATAATATTTAAATAGAGAAAGAAGAATCTTCAAATTTTCCTTTTATTTTATTCTTTGGAAATGATTTTGACTTTTATTTTATTCTTTGGAAATGATTTTTGAAGATAATGAGAAGGTTTTTTTTAGGATTTTTGCAAACCCAAATGGTTGAGGCGTGAAAAAGTCCTGGTGTGTTGTTGTTGATGATGTTGAGGAGATTTTTAAGGATTTTAGCAAACCTAGATTAATGGATACAATTTGACTTAAACTCATAAATTTTATTATTGTCATTAGTTAGATCTAATTAGATAGAGATGATGGTGAAAAGCATGTTGTTGAAGTTAATGAGGTTGAAGATAGTAATGAAGAAGAAGAAGAAGATGGTGTTGATGATGATGATGAGAAGTAGGAATATTGTAATTTAATTTTATTTATTTTTAACAAATTAATTTAATTAAATTTTAATTTTTAAATATTTATTTATTTATTTGATGATGTGGAAATTGATTTTTCCACATGTCTTTTGCCACATCTTCACTTTACTTGCCAACTCATTAAAAAATGTGACACATCAGCGTTTTTGGAGGTCAAATAGGGGGTAAAGACTAAAAGTGCAAAAAAATGAAAACACAAGGGCAAGGTTGTTCAATTTAAAAAAGAGAGGACCAATTTCGTGAGTTGGTTAAAATACGAGGACCAAAAGTGTAATTAAGTCAATTTATTTTTGTCTATCATGTTTTCTTACTATTTTGATGAATATAGTTTCTTTTTTCTAATTTTTCAAATTGATGGTAAAATTTTGTATTTTGTATTTTACTTTAAGGAGCAAATCCTTAAAGATTTAAATACTGCCTTGGGATTATGTATAAAGATTTATAAATATGATATTGAAGAAGATGCATTTAAACTGCAAAACAACATGTATGATATTTCCTTTTAAGGCTTAATACGTCGTTTGGTCCTTTAACTTAATTCTTTTTTTCGAATTGGTCCCCTAACTATTAAACACTTTAAATTGGTCCTTTATCTTTGTTTTTATCATCAATTTGGTCCTATTTTATTGATTTTAAACCTCTCAAAATGAAGACCGTTGAATAAAGGTGGCTATCAGATCTAATGGATCTTCTTCCAACACCTAATTATATTACTTTCTTCATCTTCTTCCCAACGTATGATCCTAATCTTATGGATCTGTTCCTGAGATTCTTTCAAACCAGGCTTAATGGGTCTCATTGCAGCATATGCCATTTTTTTCTTCCCCTTAAGAATTGTTGCTGGATGTGATTTCTTCTTCTATGCTGCTTGGGGATGATGAAGTGATTTCATGGTTAGAACGATTCTTCCATTAGCAACAACATAAATCAGCAACAATCATGAATCATCATTTAAATTCATAAAAATCAATTAAATTCGTTAATCAACAACAAAAACAATTGATTCTTCAACAACAACAACATGAATCACCACAAACAAACTCATAATCCACCACAAATAATTCACGCCTCTTTCTATTTGTATTTATCCCAACTTACAGTGTGTGCATTGTCAAACAAAATAAACTATGAAAAACAATTAACATTCAAAAAAAATAATTATGAAAAGATTTCTCAAGAGAAAAAAATCATCTTTTATAAATTACACAACTTTACATACCACATGAAATGAAAGAAGAATCGAGGAAGAGGTTTTCGCGTTTTACGGTTTTCATATCAAAGTTTGACATCTGTGAGTTTATCGTTTAAGTTTGGGTTGGTGGGTGTTATGGTAACTGATTCAATTCCTAATGCAAAGAGTGAGAGTTTCTATGTTAAAATTGGAAGTTTTTAAGCTTTTGTGAATGTTGAAGATGAAGATGAAAGAGGCATAATGTTTGATTATAAGAAAAACTCATAAACTCAAATGTTGCAGAAGATGTGGTAAAGAGTTTATTCTATGAGTTAATGGGTTAAAGGTTGTGGTATTAGATATTATTTTCTGGGATGTGGTGTTGGTATGAAGTTCATAGGATGGAAAAGAAATAAAAGATGGAAGATGAAAGGGACATAATATTAGGTGTTAGTGATACACCGTTAGATCTGATGGACTTCCTTTATCCAACGGTCATCTTTTTGAGAAGTTTAAGTTTACTACCTCCGTTCCTTTTTAATTGTCACATTTTGACATTTTACACAAACCAAGACAATCAACAATTGATACTACTTTTGATGCAATAAGATATACTTTTACTATAATGACCTTCTTCATTTAATATCTCATTTCATATATTTCTCTCTCCGCAATAAATAACTAAGGATAATATTGGTAAAACAACATTTAATGTTGCATTGAACTTCGAAAGTGACAGTTAAATAGAAACAAAAAATTTCTCCAAAAGTGACACTTAAAAAGGAACGGAGAGAGTAATAAAATAGGACCAAATTGATGATGAAAACAAAGATAAAAGACCAAATTAAAACGTTTAATAATTAAGGAACTAATTTAAAAAAAAAGAATTAAATTAAGGGATCAAACAATGTATTAACAATGTTGTAGGTTTATCAGTTTATCACAATCAAATGTATGTTTTTATTTTCAAATAATATTTTTCTATTATACTATATAAGATTTTTATTGATTTTGATTTCCATGATGTTTCTTTGGTGTTTTCCAACCTCTTTAAAAATGTACTCTAAGTAGCACTTCTAATTTTCAAATCGAACAATATTTCAATTGAGAAATAGTTATCATTATTTTGATAGACTCGAAAACTCAGCGATACCTTAGGTGTTTTCTACGCTAAAAGTACATTCTTTAGGGATGAAGATTTTGAAACGTTGGATGCTTGAAAAGTTGCACTAAAAAGATCATATTTTGAAGAAGTAAAAGTGAATAGAGTAGAAGTGGGTCTCTTTAATCTACATTCTCTATGGAAGATCTGCAACTTCTACAAAACACATAGGACATTATTGCGTATGAGTGTTAATTATTTCTCAATTGGAATATTCTTCAATTTAAAATTTTAAAGTATTAATTAGTATGAAACACTGAGAACTATCATAAAAAAAAATCCTATAAATCTTATCTATAAAAGTAGTAAAAAATATTATTCTAAAAGAAAAAATATATCTTTAATTGTGATAAATATAGAACATTAAAATAAGTATCATAGTATTGGTTTGCACATTAAATGCATCTTTTTCAATCATATTTATAAAAATCTTCAGTCACACGTCCAATGCAAAATTTAAAAATTTACTATTTAGTGGCTATAAAAAAAATTACATTTTAGAGTAAAATTAAAAAAAAAAAATCAAAAGTTTACAATGATTCCCAAAGGTTAGAAAAAGAAAGTATATTCATCAAAATAATAAAGAATTACAACTGACAAAAAGATAAATTTGGTTACAAGTGACAAACAATTCATACATTTGAAGAAGATTGGGTGTCTTAGTAAGAAATTAAATTAGTATCCTCTTTTTGTAGCTGACAATTATTGATATTGCTTCTTTTGGCCAAAAGAACATTATTGATATTGCTACTTGAATGTCCTATTATCTTTCCTTTTGGTAGTGGAGTTTGTTTTAAATTTTTGTCCCCGTTTTCAATGGAATATATATATATATATATATATATTGATCGAAATGTCAACCTTTATAAAATAACATAACAGAGAACACAGTGATGGTGTAAGGTTAGAAGAAAAACTAGGATGTTATGTTAGGATGATGATATCATCGCAAGTGCACAATTTTATCATCGTAATAAAATATCAATTACACAAGGATTTATGTATCTCAAAGTATCCTTTTTCTATCCTAAGTATACAACTAAAGACAATATTATTATTTTTCTAATTATATAAAGGATGCAAGATGGTTGGAAGACAACTTAAACCTTGAACCTCCAACTTCTTAACTGTTCAAACCAGTTGAGCTACCTAACTCGTGTATAAATCATATATTTATTTACGACTTAAGTTTATTTGTTTCAATTTTGTTAATGGCTTTGCAAATACTAACTAAATGTGTGAAACATGCAAAATTACTTTCCTTGAGTATTTCTAGTTTGTAGGAACTCATTCCACAAAATTGTCACCCTATATTGTCAATAGTGTCATTTTGCAATGGAGCGAAGCAAAGCAAAGCAGGAGGTAGCCGCACCCCTAGGCGTTGAGGTAGAAATAAATTGGTGAAAGAGATGGTTGTGAGAAGTATTTGATGGAGATGATCCAAATCCCTATTGTGTAGCATTATTGAATTTTAAGAGGGTGCAAATGCACACTAGAGCAGATTATCACGTTTGATAAGAGGGTGCAAATGCCTCCTTATCAAATTTGGCATGAGATCCTTTGGTTGCTTTGCATATGTCGCCAAATGTAACATCCAACTCATAACACCTTATTCTTCTAGACTATTGACTTTCTCAGAAATATTTTGATCATATGGGAAAATTTGCTGCAACAAAATAGAGAGATCGGTCACAGGCCTAGGTTCTTGGTAGTAAGTTGCTTGAATTAGAAGAAACCTTCCCTCAGTCATCAATATTATCAATCTAGTATGCCCTTATAAGCATACCAGAAACTGGTATTTATGTTTATATGTATACCAGAATATGGTTCATGTTTACTCCTACAATGAAATGGAGGCAAACATTCAAATAGATCAAGAGTGCGGTGTTAGACCTGGTGGCAGTGTATCTCTTATAAAGGGGGAACATAATCTTGGTCCTATTGTTGATTAGTCAAAAAAACAAAATGCTGACATTTTTATTAGAAAGAGCGTATATATTCTTGCACCACAAAGCATTTGCAATCTTTATAACCATAACACCTTTGCTGACCATTTCTTAGAAACATGCACCATAGTATCGTAGAAATGTTTCTACTAAACAAAAATAATTAAGTAAATAAATAAAATACCATATTTTTGGAAGAAAAAAACAATGTCATTGAATTTAGACTTGCTGAGTTGCTAGGTTCGGGTATGAGATTTTTTATATTAGCATGATGATTAAAAAAACAAATGTTTTAACTAGCGTCTTATTCCCAAAGTTTGAAGACTTCTTTTGTTCAGTCAGTCATTCAAAAATTGGACATCCCAATCTCTGCTTTTGATATTTTTTGAATTCATAATTTGTTAAATTCAAATGGTTGTCGAAATATAGTGAGAATCAAAGCAAAAGCAAAATCAGTGAACAAATAAGAGGCCAAAAAATAGTGATTCTGTTATATTATTGCACTTTCTCATTGAAAATCTTGAGTACGAACTGTATAGACTAGTTAACAAATTCAAAATATGGACATTAGTATTGCAAAATTGGAGAAATATAGGAGACTATCAATATCTGATCACAGTCTAGATTTCTTAGAGGATAATGTTGATGGTGAGAGTGGTGAGAACACCGACGATGGTGGATCACATGAATGACGCATTGGTGAGAATGTAGTTGATAGAGATGGACATGGACTACAATCATCTGATGATCGCATTCTTTTGAGAGAACATTTCTCGCCATCCTTCACTTCACCTCTCATGATGAAATCTTTCAGGCGTCTTACATCTGACAATTTGACTGGCTTTAACAAAAAATCCTCTGCTCCTTCCTCCAAACACCTGCAAATTAGTGAAAATAAAACTATTAAGAAGCAGGACAGGATATACTGGCCACCTAATAGCATAGAAAGTTAATATGTCGAAAGTTGTTCTTGCTAGGTAGAACAACTACATCGATAGAAGGTTGCTGCCACGCCTAAAAGATTCTTGCTAAATATTCCTTTTGTTTAGTTTCTTTTTATTTTTCTGGTTTTGGTGTTTTTCAATCAACTTTGTCTAACGATTAAATATTTTCATATGATTGATAAGGTTGCCAAGGAAACAAATAACACCATAAACTTAAACAAGTACCAGTCAAAAAATAAACTGATTTGAGTTAAAAGAGTTGGGTCGTATTGAGGGAATCTGAAGGACTTAATTTGGAAATTTTGCAAAAAGTTTAGTGCTTTGAAACACTATCTGAGTGATTTGAAACACAAATTTCAGGGAAGCCTGCATCTCTACGATCACTTAATCCGTTCTTAATGTTAACAACGGCATGGCTACTAGTATAAGCTTAAGTGGCATGACAAACACAGATCCCATGGATATCTATTTGGGATCCAAACATTGAATTTATTTCCTGATTAGGTAGCAGATTGGATGCATATTTACCGGAGAGATTAAAAGAAACACCAAGAAACTGTAAGGAATTCAATAGGAACTTAACTAGATGGGATTCATCATCTAACTACCAAATAGGCAAATACGCATGTTATTTCACAGGACTTTCAAAAAGATTGGTTGTTTCATCTTATCAGAGCCATCCAAAGTTTAAATCACACGAGAATCAAAAGACACATAATTCATTCAATTTCTTACCTATCAATTCGAGTCAAAACATTCTCCGACGACATGATCACCACTGGAATCTCTCTAAAAACAGAAGACTCCTGCTGAAATTAACAAAAACAGGTAGAGAATAATAAGAACCACCTTCCTCCAATATAAAATTTCGAAATAAATTTTACAACAACAAAATTCAATTATCAGCAATTCAAATAAGGAAATTCATCAACAACCAATAATTAATCACCTTGATTTTCTTGAGTAATTCATATCCTGTCATCCCAGGCATGGAATAATCCGTCATTATCAAATTAACCTTCACAGCCTGCCACCATAACAAAACAACATAAACATCAACAAATTTCAAATTAACAAACATCCAAACAAAGTTAATAATCCAGAAACATAATTTACTTACATCAAATGCAACATCGCTGTTCTCTCCATCCAATCCCAAAAACTGAAGAGCTCTTCTTGCACTCTCAACAACCGTAACTGAAACAAAAAACAAATTCAGAATAAAATTCACAAACACATGAAAATTCACTATAATGTGTCATCATCATTATTATTACCTTTGCATGAAGAAATCTTCAACAAACGTTCAATCACTTTACGATCAACAAGACTATCATCAACAGCAAGCACATGCAATTCACCTGCACCTGAAGGTGATTCCTCCATTAACTCCGTCAAATTCGAACGGAAAATCTCGCCGGCGGCATCCATAACAAACTGAACAATGAAGTTTTCTTTGTGGGAATAGAAAAAAAAAGAAACTGAAAAAACACAAAGGTTGTGTGAGTGAAAATGAGAAATGAAAGAGCGGGGGGGTTATATTTACATGAGCGTTAGGAAAGAGAAAATGAAGGGACGCGTGCTATGCTAATAATAGTAATAAATAGTGAAAGAAATAAAATGAGAAAAATAAATAAAAAGAAAGTAAACTGATTTGTGGGGCTGAATTGAAATTTGAAAAGGCAGAAAAGGGTAAAGAAAATTAATAAAGGTGTGAGATTCGGAGGATCCAAATCTATGAGATCTTTGCAAAATCCATCTACTAGGTCCACTTGTCGCTTCTCCTGTCAAAATCCGAATCCAAAACCAAATCTTCTATTAATTAATTCATGAGTATTAATATCAATTTATTTTGGCTCATTGTTACAAAATAGTTTTTTTTTGTGTTAATCTTCATATGAGAATTGAATTCAACTTTCTTTCAAAGATTTATTTTTTAATTTAGCTCATTAATCATTTGAGTTTAATCACTTTCTTTTAAAATAGTGAGTTTAATTTTCTTTGCATGAAAATCTATTTAGTGAATGACTTGAAATGATATCATGTGAGCTTGCTAAATATTGAAAATTTATGTGTCTCAATGAATCTTTCCTTTTTATATGTGGTCTTCGGACACACGTTCGAATGACCGATTAATGTTGTATATAAGTTTTAAGATCAGCTCTGAACTTGATGAGTTGTGAAATTCAACTAATAGTAGTTTATAAATGAATAAATTTACAATGGATAGTGGATAATCTAGTTTTTTTTTTTTAAATGGGTAGCCTAGTTAACAAGGGAAAATAAAATAGTTTATTGAATTTATAGAGTTTGATATTATTAGTGGTTGTACTAACCGATAAATAAGAAACGATATAAAAAGATATAATTAATTAATATTTATTTTCAATGAATATAATATGTGTAAAATTAATAGAAAATATAAATTATGAGTTCTTTGAAATTGAATTGGGTTTGAAGTGTGAATGATTATGTTTCACATTATTTAGAAATAAATGAAAGGTTGGATATACAAGAGAGGGTATCTTTTTACCTAACGCCTTAGAGTAGAGGTGTGGTCATAGACGTTTAGTTCATTGTCGCTTCCGTCTTCCCAACAATTTGGTATAAGCTTAGGAAAGAAATAGTTATCGAACATATCTATGTTATGTTCATCTTATGAAGAAAAATAAATTATAAGTTATGATTTGTAAAATCGAAATTTGATCCTGCCAAACAAATCCAAACTTTTAGTTGTTGTATGCATCGTATACCCTGGATACGTTTACTTTATGGTAGAACTATAATTTAATTTAATTGATTGGTAATAATGATATTAAATTAAAACAGTAACGTTGGTCACGGTCAGAGGAGGCCAAACGTATATTTGGGGTCAGTTACCCTCTGATGTTGCCGCGGGTTGAGAATGCTGGAATTTGACTAGGCATAGGACACTGGTTTTGAATTATTCTAGAGTCTTGACCATATGAAATTAAATTAATAAAGGTTCAACAACAACCCTTTTTTGCTTTCTTCATTTCTGAGTGGGACTCAATTTACTGTAGGGATTGGAATTATTAGGACGGGAAAGAAAAAATACAAGATTTGAAGAAACTTTGTGATTGCTTATGATTTTACATTGACAATTTGACATTTTCATTTTACTATAGTAGTTTTTAAGTTGAATTATGGTATTTCATGTACTGTGCTCTTTTTGTGAGTCACGCAGTCGCAGAGGATCTTAGTGGGACATAGAGAAAGAGATCGTAACTAGAAATATCGAAAATTAAACTTAAGGTCGGCTGCTATTTTTGGACTACTATCTATCATATGGAATGTTATTTTTCAACCCTCTTTTTAAGATTATCTCTCTTATTAGATAAAATCAATGTATATTCCATCATTTTACGTAGGTTCTATTTTCAAAGCGTAAATTCACGTTGATTTAAATTAATAAGAGAGTGAAGATTAAAGAAAGTGTTTAAAAAAAAGTATTGATATCATTATTCTAAGGGGTAAAACTCAAACAAATTATCCCATAAATTCGATAATTCAATCTAAACCAAATAAACCAGTTATAGTTTATTTATTTATTTTGAGTTTAAATCAGATTAAACAAATTTGATGTCAAATCGGGATTTTACGCCATTCAAAATTGATCATTTGAGATCCAAATGAAATCATTATATTTTATTGATGTTTTTTTATTTGACAATTTATTAAGGGTTTAGATTTGTTGTCCTCGATTTTATTGGTGGTTGTTGGATCAAAATTAGACAATCTACGTTTTTAATTTGGAGTTTGAACCGACAAACAAAAATCAAAATATACAACTAAATTGTGGATTGTCTCATCTCGATTAAAATTAGACTATTCACTCTTTTGATTTTTCAGTACCGATATTATAGGCTTTCAATGATTGCCTTAAGCTTCTTCATGAAAGTTGTGATGAGATAAGCTTCTTAACAGATAAAGTGAACTTATTGTCAAAAAAAAAACAGATGAAGTGAACTTGCTCGAGCTATAATTACTAGTGTTGTCATGTACTCCCTCCGTCCCTTAATACATGATACGGTTGACTCCATTACGCATTTCAATGCATAATTTTGAGCTTAAATATCTTGAATAATATGTTAGAAAAAATCATGAAAATTTGATATTTTGAAAATATTCATCGAGACGAATCTAACGATATGTTATATGATATTATTTATCTATGTATATTAGTAGAAAAATATGGTCAAAGTAATCCATATCAAAATTGCAAAATTTTAAATAGGTCATTTATTGCGGGACGGAGGGAGTATTTGATATAACACGTTTAATTTACAACATGAAGTTTTTAAATGTTTGCTTTGTATTGTATAATACTGAGGGTTAATCATGTTTTACGTCCCTATAAATAGGCGCGTTTTTAACATTAGTCTTTACTTAAATTTTATTAAATTTTTGATCCCCAACGTTTTTTTTCTGTTAGTAAAATAGGTCCTCGCTGTTAATTGTTGTTGATTGAGCAAACGGTGAAGCACACGTAGATGTCACATCTGACTTTTTTTGTTGGCTTAAATATGTTTTTAGTCTCTATAAAATTGAGGCATTTTAAGTTTAGTCCTTACTTAATTTTAATAGCAGTTTTATTCCTTACAAAAATACTATGCACTCAGTATTAGTCTCTACTCAATTCAAATTTGTTTAATTTATGTTTAAACTCTTAAGTTTTTTAATAATTTTTTGTAGACGTGTTAAGAACATTACTAAAAGTTCGTACGCAAAAAATTATCGCAAAATTTGATTTATATGTCCAGATTTTATTACTTTTATCCTTTTCAAAAATACATATTTAATTCTTTTCGTGTTAAAAGATTCTAAATTTTAGTAATTGAATCTTTCATAGTGTTCTAAACTTGTCTCAAAAAAATCGTTCAAAAATTTAAGAGTTTAAGGATAATTAAACAAACTTTGTTTTCGCAAGGACTAAAATTAGATTTTTTTTTTTTTAGGGACTAAAAACCTACTAAAACTAGATATGATAGTATTTTAATCATGAAAAGATATTTTTGACTGGTAATTATTCAAAAAAAAACTATAAATTCGGCAACAAAGCCACTCATGCCCGACAATGCAAGAGAAGTCATCGATAAGATAGTAAAAATCGTGAATATTTTTGGCATTAGAATAGCCATTCCGTCCATTTCGTCAAGATAAAGAAGACGTAGTTTATCATAACTAGTTCCTGCAAAGAAAAAAAATGGTAGCGCCAATAAATCCATGAGATATTATTTGTAAAACGTCTCCGTTGAGCCCAATATCATTTATAGAACCAATTCCTAGAATTATGAAACTCATATGAGATACCGAAAAATAAGCTATTCTTTTTTTAAAAATTATGTTGACCAAAAGATGTTGAATCGGCATAGATTATTTGAATAGAACATAATATCATTAACCAGGGGAAAAATATTGAACGAGCGTGGGAAAATAATTCCATATTAATTCGGACCAACCCATATGCTCCCATTTCATGCAAAACTAGTGGCAGTATACAAGAGTTTAATCATAAATTGAACAAATTTGAATTGAGCAGGGACTGATATTGAGTGCATAATATTTTTGTAAGGACTAAAACAACTATTAAAAATAAGTAAGGACTAAACTTAAAATGCCTCAATTTTACAGGGACTAAAAACATATTTAACCAAAAAAAAAAGTCAGATGTGGCATCCATGTACGCTTCACTGTTTGCTCAATCAACAACAATTAACAGCGATGACCTATTTTGCTAACGGAAAAAAACGTTGGGGACCAAAAATTTAATAAAATTTAAGTAGGGACTAATGTTGAAAACGCGTCTATTTATAAAGACCTAAAACATAATTAACCCTAATACTAATGAGCAGCGTTGCTTTTACCATAGTCTCTTATTCATACAAGCCTTCATCCATGGGGGCAACAACCATTAAATATTTTGCCCAAGTTGTTTCGAATTCTGATGTAGGACAAAATGAACCACTTCACATCCCAAAGGTTAAAGGAGATTCTTTCTGTATCAAGCTAACACGATAAGACTATGAGAAAGGTTAATTAGGGTGTCAATGAAAACTTCAAACATTTGGTGCTTAGAAAAGGCGCAAACCATATACAACAAATGAGGTCTCTTTGAAGTTATCCAAAATATGGAAAACAATATATTCTTGGCGTCTAATTTATCTTGGTTGAGGATATTTCGAACTCACATTTGGATTAATGGAGGATCTTATGACAATATGGTCACAAGGCACCATCAATATGAATCCAGAGTTGGTTCGACTTTCAAAGTGGGCAGAGGCCTTACGCGCACTCCCAAAGGCAAACTCATGCCCAATATGGATTAGATTGATGGAACTACTGCAGAAGTACCGACACGGTGGAACTCTTCGTGAATTTGATATACCAGTAGGCACTTCTCTAATTATTGACACTGTTACTCAAGAATTTTCGGACACAGTGCGCGTGCCTTATTTGATGTTGATTTTTCTCGTTGCATATTTGACGAAATTATGGTTGAAATAGATGGGTTTGCATTCAAGTTAGAAGTTAAGTATGAATGACTTCCTGGATTTTGTTCACAATGTTGAATTATCTGACATGATGGTACAATATGCCACTAGTTAAAAGTCTCATTCTCTCTCTAACTTATCCCTCTCACTTCTCTCTACAGACAACAGCCAAACACAACCGACTTTCCCTACCAAAATCCAAATCCCTCCTTTCAAGATGTAGATCTTGAAGGGGAGTGGTGAGCTCGCCGTCTTTTGAGCTACACCACTTGGGGGTTGTCGTCCCTTTTCGCTGTTTTAGGTTTCTCTCATCTCTCCGCTCACGGTACCGTTTTTGCTTTAGATCTCCTCCGTCCGTTGGTTTGGCGGTGGTTTGATTCGAGCTCGGATCTCCGCTTTGGTGGGTGGTGTTGGTTCCTTCCTGCGACTTTGTGTTTGTGGGTATGTCGTGGTTGTTCTTAGGTGGTTGACGGCGGCGCCGCTGTTTTGCCTCGCCTCCAAGCTGTCTCCTGGTTGTGGTTCACGAATTTCTCGGTGGTGGAGCGTCGCTGAATATAGGTGGTTCTATGTTGGCTTCTTTCTTCCTCACCTTGCACGACCTCTGTTCTCTGGTTCCTTCATCAGATCTGTTGAGATCTGCAGACTCTTTGGTTGTTGTTTCGCTACCACCGCGTGGATGCTCTTGGAGGCTCTTTTTGTTCGTTGCTTTGTTATGTGTCGTGTTTGTTTTTATCTCTGGTGTTGTGTTTGTTGTTACTAGATTGGGAGGGTTCGGATATGACCTTTTTGAAGTGGATTGTTTCGTAAACTCGAAAGGGTCTGTTGTGATACTAAAACTCGGAAGGGTCTGGTTTGTTTAAACAGAAAGGGTCTGGTTGTTGACGTATTGGACTCATCCATCGATCTGAGTTCTTACGCGTTGTTTTGTTCGAAAGGGCATTTTATGCTTGCTGTTGATCAGAGAGCTGTTGGCACTTGGATTTGTTACCGTGTTGGCGGTCGATCCATTCGCCATTCTTAAACTCTAGTTGTTCTCGACAGATTTTCACTTTTCATACTTTTTTGTAACCTGGTTTCGTGCCCGTACGTGGGTTCGCTGGGTTGCGCCTGTGATTAGTGTCTTTTTGTTAGAATAGATTAGAGTCGATCCATTTTGGACTATTTTCTCACGATGTATTCCCAGCTGGGTTATTTTTGGGTCAAATCAAATGTCCCTCCAATCTTTGTAACACTTTCTTTTTATTTTATATATTTTCTATTTTGTCTGGAAAAAAAAAATGCCACTAGTTATTGCCTAAGCAGAACATTGAGATAGCTGATCGTGGTAAAAAAAAAAAACCTTCCCTGGTTCCAAAAACGTACGGTTTAAAAATTTATGGAAAAAGAGAACCCTAAAGGTATAGGCTCTTCCAAAGTCTTTTTCGCACATGCTATTCTGAATGTAGTTTCTACTGATGCTATTATGGACCTGAAAGTAGTTCATGATGTTCCTATTCCCTCTACTACAACATATGAAGTCACAAATGTAGAACCTGTTAATGCAGGAAATATTATCGAGGAAACGACTTATGAAGAACTAGTTAATGATGATCATGCGAATGAAGACTTTATTGTTCACGAACATGTAATCATAAAAATTGTTAATGAAGAATCAACAAATGTTACACCGTGTCCTAGAAGGTCATAAAGTTATGTCCATGATCCTTTGGCCGAGGCGCAAAAAGTTCAACATTCTTCGATTTTACTACCTTTAAAGTCAAGTACTTCCTTTCGTTTTCTGTAACTGATTAAATCGTGGACATATTTTATTTGGTTGGATGGGATGGGATGGCAATGATCATCATCCATTTATTTTAGAACCCTTCGTTCAACAAAATAAGTCACCGTAAGCAATTGTAACATTAGGTACAAGTACAACAACACCTCATTCATCGGGTACACAAATTCAACTTATTTTCTCGATGATTATTCCTCAAAGAAGTCTGACCATAACAAAGGATCTTCAATTATTTCCACAAGCTATGAGTGCACAAACTACAGGTGAGGAAGTTCCATTTGCTACTTAACTTATTTTTTATGACATAATTTTTTTTATTTTTTTGAAATACCATATAACATTTCCCATTAAAATATTTGTATCAAAACATTTTCATAATTTTTTTTGTTTTGCTAGTACTATTTTTTGAAAGATTTTTGCTAATGCTTATTAATCCAAATTTAACTTGAATAAGATATAATCGTTTTATAAACTTCTCATTAATTATATAAAAAAATATAAAAATCCTTTTCATTTAGCAAATCAAAATTTCTTAAAAAAACAATTTTTAAAATATTTATCTTTTGAATAATTTTCAACTGATTATTTGACATTGGTGAAGAGTGATGGAAGGAGAAGAAGGATAGTGTGATTGAAGGAGATGGAAGAAGAAAAAGCAGCAGCATATTACGACGAACTCACTCGTAAAGGGGAAGGAGCTGCAAAGTTCAAACAAGGTCTCGGCTTTTCCACTTCCACATCAAACGACGCCGTTCCCAAACCCGGTTCATCTCTCGTTTCTTCCTCTTCATTCCTCTCGCAGTTCGTCAAAGCCTCTTCCTCCTCCACCACCACCACTGCTTCCACCACCGCCCCATCCGATTCCGACAGAAAATCTCAGCTCCAATCGATTCAAAACAAGCTCAAAAAGAAACCTACAACCGAATCTAGGGTTTCGGAGAAAACAAATCGTGATTATTCTTCGAGAGACAGTGATAGAAGAAAAAGACGAAGCAGGAGTAGGAGTCGAGAGAGGTATAGAGATAGGGATTCAAGGAGGAGAAGTAGGAGTAGAGAGAGAAATAGTAGATATAGTGACCGTGATCGTGATCGTGATCGTGATAGTGGTAGAAGCCGAAGCCGAAGCGATTCTGATGTTGACAGAGGTAGAGATAGGAGGAAAAGGGAAAGGGGAAGAGAGAAGGGGAGAAGGAGGAGTAGAAGTGTTTCGCCACGTAAACAACGTAGGTCTGAAGTGAAATCAAGTGATGTTAAGGAAAGAGGGAAAGGGAGTGAAATGAGGAAGGGGAAGAATGTTGGAGTTGATTATGCGAAATTAATCCACGGTTATGATAATATGGTAATTATAAGCTTCTTAATTTCATTGTTATGTTTATGTTTTTGGTTGAATTAGTTTTGAGTTTCATGTGTTATGATTATGGTTTATGAATGAGTCATGGTTATGTATGTTTGTGATCATCAATAGGCACCTGCTGAAAGAGTGAAAGCCAAGATGAAGCTTCAGCTTTCTGAAACTGGTAAGTAAATAGAAGATCTTATTGGAAGTATGTGTTAATGTCTCAAATGTACCTATGTGCATAATGGTTTTTAAAGAATAACATCATTTGCTCTATTTGATAACTTTGTATAGCTAATGTTAAATTTTTCTGAAAACCTTTGCTGCTATGTACTCGTTCAAGATTGATTTTTAAATTTCCAGAGCTTGTTGTTTGGGTCATTTCTGAAAAATTAATTTTTTGGCTTGAATTGTTTCATATTCTAGCAGTTTGATTATTTATATAAGAAATTGGGTTAGGTTGCCACTAGTGATATATACGAGGGTAGGTTGTAGGTCCTGCAGAAACAGTAGGAAATTGATGCAAAAATAGACATAGATGGTTGAAGTATGAGACCGGGTATTATTGGATTTTTAGGAAAGTTATACAGAAGAATCTAACAATCACAACTGCCACAGAGCTATGCTCTTATGGAGTGCTGAAAGCTCTCCATTCAACAGATTACAATGTAATTCTTCTGGATACTCTCCTAGTCTCCTTTCACTAATTTACTTGCCTCAGCCTAACAGTTAGTTGTCTCTAGTTCTCTCACCTTCTGCTAGTTCATGCTTCCTCACTTGTTCTCAGATACTTTCTTGCTCCTTTTGATAACTTAGTCTGGCCTGCTATCAACTCCTTAGGCCCAGCCCCATAAACAGGGCCCCTGACAGTAGGGACGTAGCCCTGAAGCACGGGTACTTGTAAAATGGTGAAGTACCCGTACTGGGTACGCACTCGTTCCGGGTACGCGTACGGTACTCGTGCTACTCCATTTTTGCTCATTATTGTACTGTGAGTGAAATTTGTGGCTTACTCTTGTATACTCCTATTAATATGATAATATATAATAATATAGCATTATTTGTGCATTTGAATTTGTTGTTGTAACCAACTCTAAATTTCAACTTTTTTAATTTTTATTGTGCTGTTTTTGTTGTCAGTTGAAGAATTTATCTCTTCCATGTTATATTATAGTATAACAAAACTTATGATTTTATTGACGTATCCGTACCTTACTTTTTTAAAAATTGTCGTATTCTCGTACTTGTACATGTATCTATGCAACATAGGACGTAGGGTATTATTGAAAACAATTAGAATGTTACATACTCGAAGTGTGGTTAGAAATCATTGCTTCCTAGTTTGCCAAAAATGAGACAGTTTATCCATGTTGTGTTAATTTTTTTTATTGGATACTTTCAACTGCAGCTGCACGGGATTCAGATAGAGGCGTGGGCTGGGAGCGATTTGAGTTCAACAAGGATGCCCCTCTTGACGATGAGGAAGTTGAAGGTCTGTTTGATAACATTGTTCTTATGAATATAAATATATTTGTGTGATTCTGTCCCATTTGCACTCATAATGTATTCAGTCCAATCCTCTTTGATTATGATAGAAATCTTAAATAACCAAAGCCTGTGTGAGGAGGAGGGAGGAGGTCCAACGGCGTAATCATTGCCCAAGTTGGCAACCATTGCCGTTTAGGCATGTGATGCGGTTGAGAGAATATTATGGAGGAGTGAGGGTAGACTGGGATTCAGTTGGAACCCTTGAGAGGGACTAAGCTTCTCAAATTGCCTATCCTATCTTTCATCTTTGTAATTTTCGTGTATACTTGTACTGTGATATCCAGTTCTGCTATTCCTTATTAGTTACAGACTGGTTTTCCTTCATTTCCACAATATAATAGAAGTTTCGTTCATTATTATTTATGGTATATTTCAGATTACAATTCCTTTTTTGGAGCTGTAAGACAACTTGAACTTGCTTTGTTAGATGCTTGTTCTGCATTCTTTGTATGAGTGATTGACATGCTCATGCTGGTGTTTTACATTTCTCATTTTGGTTTAGATATTATTTTGGTCTCCCTGTGGCTTTATTGGTAATGTAATTATTGATTAACATAGTTTTCTTATTGGCTTGAAGCCTCAAATGTTTTGTGCATGTTGTCGAGTGAAAATTACTTTATAGCCTTTCTTACTATTGAATGCTGCAATTGTATGCTTGTCAATCAGTATACCTGTAAATTATTGTGTGCTTATTACTATTTTATACCTTTGTAGCATTCTTCCTGTAAATTAATTGTTTGCGTGTTTATTACTAGTTTATACTTTTGCAACATTCTTGTCAAAAATGAAATTTTTGCATTATAGAACGACCTGTCTAGCTATATTTGCTTGTGATTGACAATGAGTAATGGTGGGTTTGGGTATTAACTTAATATCGGATTGTGCATGCCCACCTATCTGCAGGTGCTGAAGATGATGCATCCTTAGTCAAACACATTGGTCAGAGTTTCCGGTTTTCCGCAGTCGAGGTATCTACCTTTACCTTTTATGAGCAAAATAGCCAAATAATCAGTTTAATTACTGGTTTATATGCACTTCTGACTATGTAGACTGATATATAAATTGAATTCATATTCTTATATAGTCCAAACGGGAAGATCAAATTCAAGCTGCTCATGATGAAGCTATGTTTGGTGCTCCGGCTCCTCCACCTCCCACCAGCAGTACAGATAGTGAGCCAGAAAGGGAGAACGAGAAGGAGGTTGATAATAAAAAGGACCTGGTTTCAAGCCTCTTGAGTGAAACAGTGAGTGATTTGTATACCACAAAGAACATGGATACACATATGGTCTTCGCATAATAATCATTGTATTTTGTTTCAGGTGCTGGCCAGGCCAAAAGGGTCTTGGCGTGATCGGGTTCGTCAGACATAGAGTTTGCTCCTTGAAGGTAATGCTTCTGACAGAAAAGCCGGTCAAATGTCACATGGATATTAGAGCACGGCATTCAATTTTGCAACCGGAATTAGTGTGCAGTTTGCTTGGTTTCTACATGTCTGGGGTGGGCTTTAACCATGTATACAACTTGTATATGGTTCCAATGTAATTGCTATTCTTTTCAACCATATATGCTACTGGTGAAGCAGGCTGTGTGCCGATGCTTAAAAGGGGAAGCAGTATATGGAACTCGTTTGACTTTCATGTAATGCCACTTTCAGAATTATAAAAAAAAATGTCAGTTTCAGAACTATATTTAGAGCGAAAGCCTGGAAATAGTCATGTTGAATATACACAGAGCATCGAATATGCACCATTCTTCAGATGATGTGAATTTAAAGGATGTGTCTGAAGCATTTACGCAGGGGAGGGGGAGGCTGTTTGTTGAGGTCATAGTATTAGTACACGTGTGATTAAACATTGGGTGAACTTGAAAGGATGTGAATTTAAATATTGGAGTGTTTGAGAGTTTGGGTGAAAGAGGGCTTTAGAGGTAGGAAATATAGCTGAAAATTATGAAATCTTTTACGTTGTTTGAAAGGCTAATTTTTTAGAGAATGGTAAGTTGATGTTTATGATTAATATATTAAAATTGAAGAATTTTTATAAACCATTCAAAAGCAATCAAAAACCTCTTCTAATACAATTTTTAAGTTTCCTAAACGAGATGGATTTTGTATTACGAAGAAGATTAAAATCGTTGAAAGTCCTTTCTTTTTATCGTCCTCTATTTCTTCCATTTGCTTCTTCATTTTTCCTAAACCCTTCCCAGTTCCCTCCTAAGAAGCATAGCCTTGGAGATTTTGCTTGAGTTTTCATCATCCATTCAATTCAATCAATAATATGTTATATTTTTATATTAATTTATTTTAAAACAATTTCATGTTTTAAATGAATTTGTCTGATGAGTATATTGATATTCAACCAAACATTACGGTATCTAAAAATTTACATAATTTAGTTGGGCACGGAATGTTATCCTTAATATCCTCGGTATAAAAAAATTTACGGAAGGATTTCATTGCAATCCATTGCAGCTAAAAACACGATTATTGTGAATCACAATAAACCAATTAGGAATTTCTAATTGTAAAATCATGTGTAAAATGTTTACAAATTTCAGGAATGTTCTATACTCGGGATTCTAAAATCCGATGGTGTAAAATGAAATTTTTCATGATTTTGTATACTTTCAGATTGCGCTCGTGAGTTTAATTCAGTTGGTAGGATAATGTATAAAATATGCAAGGTCTATAGTTCAAACACCGGCCACCACAAAAAAAAACTTTCAAATTGCAATTTTTTTTTCTCAAAAAAAAACATCCGTAGTTTAAAATTCAAAAAATTTAGATGTAATGTTTATATTTAACACATCCGAAGTCTAAAATGAATTTAAATTAGCATACTATCTCAGAATAGCTAGGTGATTCTCAGGTTGTTAAACTTGCATTATAGAAATTTATTGGTTGCTGTTTATCACATGGTTCATTGCAGATTTGCAGTAGTCTAGTTTCAAAGGGGTGCTTAGATCCCCTCTCTCGCCATTTGCAATCGGTTTTATTCTATGGGTTATGTTAACGGTGTTTTAAGGGCCCTTGTCAAGGAAACTAAAACAGTAGATTGACATTAAAATCAACAATTTTTTAACTTTTAAAAAGTTAAATTAATATTTTTTTTTATCATTTCCCATACTTCTTTTCTACTCCCTCCGGTCTTATTTACAAGAGACAATTTACTTTTTAGATACACTAAATAATTTATGTATTTGGTTTAGATTCCTGACTAGATATATACATTATTCAATATATCAAAAAAATCAACTTTCTCTTGTAAATAGAACCGGAGGGAGTATTTTAGCTATCTTAACCAATGCTTTACAGACACTCTTTAGCATTTCTCTTTTTTTATCTAAGGTTAATAGGCCTTTATCCTTGTAATATACGTCACTTTTGGTTTTGCCCCCTGTAAAAAAAAATTGGATTTGATCCTTCTAATTTTTTTGTTTTGTTTTGGAAAACTCTCTCGACTAGCTGACTGTACATCTTTTATGATGTGTCACCTTTTTCGGATGACGTGGCAAACTGACTGTATAATTATTTTTATTTTTTAATGGGGTATACGTGGCATTTATAATTTTTTAAAAAAATTGAAAAAATTCTTAATTTTTTTTTTAAAATGAAATAGGTTCTGGAAAAATAACGAAATAATTAATAAAAATAATTTTAAAAAGAATAAAAATGAAAAGAAATCTAGAAAATTTAATAAAAAAAAATCTGGAATAATTTAAAAAATTATAAAATTAATATATATCGAAATTTTCAAAAAAATTATAAAAAAAAATTCTGAATTAAACTAAAATTATAAAAAAAATCAAAAATATATTATTATATAATTATTTTGATTTTGAAAATTAATTTTTATAATTTTATTTTATCCGAAAATATAATCTAGATGAATAACAGGATACAATGGATATTGATTGGCACCGGTATATAAGTCATGTTATATAGTTGAATAACAAACCCTTAATTCTATTCTTCTTGATCTAAAGTTATATTTTTTTAATTATGAAAATATTTTCCAATATTTTAATTTTCTGTATAAAAAAATAAAAAAACAAACTTTTTAATTTCGAAAGAAAAATCTGAACTTTCATTTTTAATTCTATTCTTATTATATTTATAAATTTGGAAATATTTTAAGTTGCTGAATTTTTCATTTTCTTATAAAATAAAATTTCTTACTTTCGAAAAAAAATATATGAATTTTTTTTCATTTTTCCGAATTTTTTTGAAATATATTAATTTTTTCCAGATTTTTTTTTACTAAATTTTATAGATTTTTTTCATTATTTTTCACTTTACCAGATTTTTATTTATTTTTTCATAATTATTTTCGTTTTTTAATCATTTGTATTGATATTTTTATTTTTCTAGAATTTATTTTATTTTTTTATAATATTTTAAGAGTTTTTTTAAAATTTTTTATAAAAATCATAAATGCCACGTGTACTCCAGAAAAAAATAAAAAAATTATACAGTTAGCGCGCACGTCATCCGATAAAGGTTACGCAGCAGGCCACATCACTAAAAATGCACAGTCAGCTGGCCGAGGGGGGGTTTCAAAACAATTTTTTTTACAAGGACCGAATCCAAAAAAATTATTTTACATGGAGCAAAACCAAAAGTGGTCTATATTACAGGGGGTAAAGCCTTTTATCTACCTTGTGCAGCTATAACCGAGAGGGATTTTAGGTTTTATCCTTGTCAGCATCTTTTGAAAGACAGTTCTAGCAAGCATATAATATATTGGTGACGGAATTTTTTTTATTTTTTAAAACGCCAAAATGAAATATATTAATACAATAAAAAGTTTATTCTACCTAGCATAAGGTGTGTTATATTAGAAGAAAACAATTACAAAAATAACAAGAGTCGAAACCCTAAGGAAAACAAAACTGACAATAGAAGTTAGACAAAATTCAAGCACAAAAGAGGATTAATCCACCAATTACGATAACTAAAAGCACCTGTAAACTTGTGTGCCTTCAACCACCTAAACGAAAGTAGCTTAATACTAAATAACTAAAGTAAAGTGCTTGCGCTGTTATTACAAATCCTGTTGGTGATTTCCTTCCACAATGCCTAAATAGTAGTAAACCAAATGAGCAACATAACAAAACGTCACGGTTTAGAAAAACCAGTCAAGCCAAGCCAATCATGTACCATGTACCACAATGCTTCAAAATACGAACAAATCCATGAATAAATGTTGGACTGATTTCAAGACTCCGCACCCACTCACACATAGTTGGGAATCCAAAGAAACAATACCTCGCCGAAATAGATTATCTTTCGTTTGAAGTTGATTTCTAAGAAGCTGCCAAGCAAAGATAGACACCTTCAAAGAGATCAACTTGCTCCAAATGAGGCATGAAATCGCTGAACATGGAGAAACATTCGTAGCAGTAAACATAATATGTGTGCCGCGAACAATGTATCCTTTAGTAGGTGCCAAAATTCAAAGTCATCGATCGTTCATAGCAACCTATAAAGTCAGAGACAAAAGTTACATCCAACGCTCCTCGACTTGCTCCTCCTTCCAAGCCAACCATCTCCACCTCCAAATAAAAATTTAATAGACACTTGGATTTGTTAGGTGGTGAGGACGAGGACAAGAGACGTTATAATATATTATATTTTGTGTTAATATAGTGTCTAATGAGATAATAAAATATAATAAATTAATTTTAAAACTTATCATCTCTAATTAAAATACTTATCTTATACTTCATCTCTCCCAAATTGTATGACGTTTTGGGCATTTAACACATATTAAGAAATGTAATTAATATTGTGTGGAAAAAAAATATATTATGAGTTGTTTTACAAAATTTTCCTTAATAAATAATATGGGAAAGATAAATGAAAGAATTGAAAGAAGAGATAGTAATAAATAGTTAAGGTTATAATAAGAAAAATAACATTAATGTTGCATTGGTATTGTAAAACGACGTATAATTTAGGACAATTTTTTTTTCCTAAACCGACATATAATTTTTACTCTAGCGCCTTTGAAGTGTAAATCTTTTTTTCGATTGATCCTTTTAAGTTTTTCTTTCTTTTTAAATTGGCCCTTATGTTACATTTCATTTGCATCCGTGGTTTTCAAGTTATGGATGTTGCATTGTTGTCATTTATGTTATTATATTTGTGATCGTGTGAACCACACCTTATGTTCCACAATTGACATGATCAATATTTTGGTGTTCATTTATCACAGAGACGAATGACTCGCTTTTTTGAATTAATAAATTTGAACCATAGCTCATGAATGAAGACATCGCAAAAAATAATTAGGTACTACGGGGTTTTAGATTTAAAGAACAAGAAGTGAAAAGATTAAAGGAAATGAACGATTATGTCCAATTCAATTTTCTCAATAATTTTTTTATTAACAGACATTTTTTTCCCATGGTCCTCCTCGCCCGTAACCTACTAACCTCCCTATCCAATTTATTTTCCTAATATTTTCACCATCCAAGATGAAACATGTAAAATGATATTATATAAAGTAGATAATACTCTGAGAACCTTAAAAAAGTAAAAAAGTAGACCGAAAGAGAAGATATGATAAATTTTATAAATACTGAGCGACCACTCAACAACAAATTTATGTTTTTCTACCCTGATAGCCTTCCTTTTAGGCGCTCAGGCAACAAATGCCAAAAACATAACCGTCGTGGATCACCCCCAATCGGGAGACTAAGGTAAACAAATGGGATACCACCTATTTTAGGATTTAACACCAATGATACCCCAACCATCAAATAAATAGACACATACAACCCCTCTTATAAGTTGTTGTGGGAATTCACCTTCAACCCCAAATATTAACTAAAAAAAATAATGATATTAGCTTTTATAACTTTAACATTTGCCTAACCTTTCTCACCCCAACTAGAGTATCATCACCAAATTACAGATGAGAAATGTTGCACTTCTCTTTTTTACTTACTTTATAATCTGGATATAGCCTTGCCTCAGCTGAAGCCTTCAACATAACATTTAACCTTTTAGTAGCAATTAGAAAAATAAAGGGTGAAAGAGGATCACCTTAATAAAAATCCCTTTCTAATTAAAATTCATTACTTTAAAAAAAATTCATAATATAAAATATTGATCTAGTCAGGGGCATTTGTGAGGATTGGTTCGACTTTGAAAAATAAATATGGAATATGATATGAACGATTTTGATGAAATACAACTTTATGCTAGTTTCTCTACTCGATCATTATAACTTTAAAATTCATCACATTTTAAAAAAATTCATAATTGAAAATATTGATCTAGTCAGGGCATTTGTGAGGATTAGTTTGACTTTGAAAAATAAATAGGAATATGATATGAACGATTTTGATGAAAGGACATTAAATAACAACGAATAATTAACATACAATTTTATGCTAGTTTCTACTTCATTATAACTTTTATTTACCGTTTATGAATTTTATCAATTAATTAATATCCTTAGTTTTTTATTTTATTTTGAGGAATAATTATTATCTTAGTTATTTATTTGTTTTACAATCAATTTTTCTTTTCTACTTTAATAAATTTTTATATCCATGTGAACTTAATTCAGTTGGTAGGGATATTGCATTTTATATGCAGGGTCGGGGTTCGAATTCCGGACACTTCACTTCTCCACAATTAAATTATATGAGCTCTTAGCCACTAGGCTACTTGAAGAAAAAAGCATTAGATATTATGGGTTTAAACAATACATATTTATCATGTGTATAAAAGAAAATCCATATTTTTATATGAATAAAAAACATATTTTATCTCTTTTTTCTGCCCTTGCAAAAACAAATATCTTTTTGCTGTAAAAAAACAAATGCTGGTAGAAACTTAACCCAATTTTTAAGAATGATCAAACCCAAATAAGTTATCGTGAGTTTAACTCAGTTGGTAGGAATAATACATAATATATGTAAAGTCTCGGATTCAAACCCTAACCACACAAAAAATAATCCAAATAGAATAAATATTGGGTTGAATATTTCTTTTTCTATCCCTATAAATATTTCAAGTTTTGTTTTTTGTCCTATCTAAATATTTTCAACAAAGTTTTTGTCCCTTAAGTATTTTGTGTCACAAATTTTGGTTCATGTTTTAAATCAACTCACGTGAATTATTTTGATTTTATTTTTTGGAATTTCTATCTAGATGTTTAGAACATTATTACAATCTCTCTCATACCATTTGGGTTGGTCCAGTGGTATTGGTTTGGAATCTGGAAGTGTGTTTCTTCTCAAGGTCTCATGTTCAATTCTCTCTGGTGCCAATTTGAGGGAGTTAGTTTAACTTCTTAAAAAAAAAAAACTCTCACAAAAAATAAAATAAAATATAATTTTAAACAATGAAACTGCAAGAGAGACTTCATAGTATATAAAAGATGGGAGCAAAAAATGATTTTAAATTTTGAAGCATCTACACTAATCTATTTTTATTTGGTGTAAATCGGGTATCTTGTGCGCGCAACTGCAGATATTAATCCCGCGAACATTGTGAGGCTCAGATAGACGACAACCTCTCTTCAATAATTTTAATGCTGCTGCATGTACAAGACTTGATTCGAACCTAAAACCTTGGTTAAACTAAAAAAGATTTGTCCTTACCAACTAAAAAAAGAGATTGGTATCATCTCGTTTAAACGCGGTTGGGTCTCTACATTAATCTATTTAAAAAAACAGAACCAAAAGTTGTTGATTTTTTTTTAGAAAAGAAATTTGAGATATTTATAATCATCAAAATATTATTTAACTTTCAAAATCAAAAACAATAATAATTGGTTTGAGTAGTAAACAGACGCAGGTAACCCAACCCTAATGGAAGTGATGGATAAGAATTCAAATACGAGGTTGCGGCGTAAGTAAGCCATCTATCTATCCATGAAAAAACAAAAACAAACTCCCGCTTAACTGAAAAAAGATTTTAATTAAAAACAAAATCTGAAAAGATTCCTCCCTCCAACGCAAATCGCAAAACCAATTTTTGGATCCAAAAAAACACGCTCGCTTCCACCAATTTTCAAATTTCGGCCCGCCACACTCTCAAACATAAACACCCCTCTTCCCCCTTTTATATCTAACGGCTCTGTCGTATTCTCAATTCACGATTTCTAACATCATCATCATCATCGTCTCTCTCTCTCTCTCTCTCTTCCCTCCAAATTTCGAATTTCAGATCCATGGCTGCTTCCTCCTCCGATCCTCCTTCACGACACCACACTTACGACCGTAAACAAAAATCCCTTGGCCTCTTATGCACCAAGTAAGTGTTACTCTTCTTCTATTCTCTCTCACTTAATTCTTTTACTCACTAATTATTTATTGATTCAATTTTTTAATTGCAGTTTCTTGAGCTTGTATAACAAAGATGATGTTCGTTTAATTGGTCTCGACGATGCTGCCGCCAAATTAGGTATTCATTATTACGATTTACTTTTTCTTTTTTTAATTCAAAAAAATAAAACAAATTGGATCTAATACAACAGTTGTTAATGATGTTCAGGTGTTGAGAGAAGACGGATCTATGATATTGTCAATGTTCTCGAAAGCATCGGGGTTCGTTTTTTTAACCTTAATTTTTGTTCACTCATGTTCCCACCTTTTTTTTTTTAATGTTTGTTCATCGGTTTTTTTTTTTTATTTTTTATTTTGTTTGGTTTTTTTTAGGTTCTTGCAAGAAAAGCCAAGAATCAGTATACCTGGAAAGGTTTTGCGGCAATTCCTGTTGCTCTACAGGAGCTTAAGGTAATTTCAATTTTTTGGGATTCAGTTCCTTCTTAATTTAATTTCTGGGATTCAATAATTGTAATTATTTTTTATGTAATTGTTTTGATTTTGAATGGGTTTTTAGGAAGAGGGTTTATGGCAGAATCTCAATTCTTCACAAGAAGGTGCCAATGAAGATGTGAAGGTGAGTTCTATTTTTACATATATAATTTAATTTTAGAAGTATAATTGGTTTATTAGGGTTGTTTTTAAGTAATTTCGTGATTTAGGTATCGGATGAAGAGGATGAGGATGAATTGTTATCCCAAACCACTGGAAGTCAGGGTGAATCATTATCCCAACCCACTGGAAGTCAGAATGACAATCTAAACCCTAATTCCGCTTTTCCCAGATCTTTGAAAAATGGTAACTTTTTTCTTTTTGGTACAAACATGTTCAGATATATGAACCTATGATTTTATGTTTTTGTTGTTGTTGATGAGGCGGTGGTATATGATATTGTTCTGTCCTGTAATGTTTTTATTAAAAAACCAGATTTACAGTTTATTCTTCTAAATGCATTACAGGTCAGTAGATTAATTTATTTTTCTTCAAATTTTGGGTCACTGAATTAGCCTTTTAATGATTTAAAAATATCACCATAATTTTGATTTTAAGAAAAACAAGAGTGGTGATAAGTTGAATGTTTGAAGAACTACTTTAATAGCATAATTTTTTAAATACGGGCTTGGAACAAACTTTTATGACTTAGGTTTTAGCCAACTTTAATTTGCAAATTGCAAAAACAATTCTCTCTGCATACTATTAATAATTATGTTTGACAAAAATGTGTTTTTAAATAACCCCAAGTTAACTAAATAAGGGTTCAATCCAATTTTGCTGGGTAAGCATAAGTCGAGGGGTCTTTGACCTCAATCTACTCACACAATACTACGTTGTGGGTTATAGTTTTAAGGTGCTATTGTACTCTATCTTAATCTAAACAAACACTTAGTTGTATGCCATACCTCTATTTATTTTTACTTTTGTATCCTCAGAACAATCCCAATTCTCATCAGATTGTTCAAGTTTTTAGGATATTTTCTTTTCTTAGGGTTAGGAATACCATTTACATTCGAACAAAACAACTTTTAATATCATATGATATGATACTGTTAGTGATTATGACTGTTATTAGTACCAGAGAATGGTAATTTAGTTAAAGAAGAGCACTCACACTGTCTATGCAATCGTGATGCCATTGTTTATTGAATTTTATAGTATTTTTACTTGTAATCGTTTAACATTTTTTTGTTGAAAGATTTACACCTTTCTCTAATATATAAGGAGTAGGTGGACTTAGATTTGGCACTGATTGCAATTTGAGGCTCACTCTTTTACTCTAATGTTTTGCAGACAGAAGGGAAAAATCTCTGGCGCTGCTTACTCAGAATTTTGTCAAGCTCTTTGTCTGTTCCAACGTGAGAATTGCCTAGTTTTTTGTTCATTCCAAGCTGATTTATGTCTTTAATATCCATGGCATATATCTGATATATTAAACTTGTTGACTAATGATAACCACTCTAATCTGCAGCTGGAAATGATATCGCTTGATGATGCAGCAAGGTTGTTGCTTGGAGATGCATATAATTCATCAACAATGAGAAGTAAGTAATATAGAATGAATTACCAATTTGTTTGTTTGTTTTCGTTAACAAAAGAGTCAGCGACGAATCTTTTCACTTACAGTTCCATCTGGCCTTGCAGCAAAAGTCAGGCGCCTTTATGATATTGCAAACGTGCTAACCTCCATGAACCTTATTGAGAAGGTAATATATTCCTTGCACTTTTCATTTTATATTTGTTATTTGTTCAAATTTACTATTAAATAGTAGTGAGAATCAGTTTCGCATTTCCTCTTCATTGATTTGTTTATTGATTATTGTCACTCTACAAAATGATGCAGACCCATACCACAGATACAAGAAAACCAGCATTCAGGTGGCTAGGCTTAAAAGGGAAGACATTGAATGAGGCATCACTTTACAATTCAAAACAAAATGAGTCTAGGAAAAGGGCGTTTGGAAATGATGTCACAAACATAAGCTTTGCCAGGAATAGAATGGACTTGTTCATGGGCGGGGACTTTAAGAAGCAAAAGACAATGGAAAATGATAGTGGACTATGTCAGGAAGATGTGAAACAAGGCATAAAACAGACTTCAGCAGCTAACTATCAATTTGGTCCTTTTGCTCCTGCCTTTGTATCCAAAGCTGGAAGCTCTGAGAATAAAGTGAAGCAGGTGCATGACTGGGAGAGTCTCGCTACTGAACATTGCCCTCAGTATCAAAACCAAGGCAATTAAGCATTTTCATCTCTGCAAACAGTAAAAAATGACTTCGTTTTTTTTTACACTGACGATTCATTATTCATTCACTAAACTATTTTGCAGCAAGTGATAATAGTAGTTTTCTTTTGATACTGTTTCATAGGGCAGATTTGTTATGTTTAATCTTTATGCAGTGGCTTGATTACTGAAATATGTTATTGAATATTCAACTAATCTGTTATGATTTTCCTTTTCTACAGCTTTGAAAGAACTTTACTCTCATTACATGGAAGCATGGAAATCTTGGTACTCTGAAGTTGCTGGGAAGAGGTCAACGCAAGTTTTGTAGTAACTTATATGCAACAAAGTCAAATAAAATAGTTTTTTTTTTCTTTCGAAAAGAGAGATATTCCATTGTAGTGTACTTAGACACATTCTAGATGTGCCAACATAGAATGTACGGATTTTTTTAGCTGTGACGCTTGGCCTAATATCTGATTAGGCTGTACTTGGGAAATTCTATATCACACCTCTTTGTGCAAAGGGAAATCTTGTTTGCTTGTTTGCAGCTGTTCATGTTAGAAAGTCTTAATATACCTTTAATATAAGGTTGCACGTTAGATTCTTTATTAATTTATGGGTCAAATTGGTGTCTTGATTCTACAAACTAGATTCAGTTGGTCCTTTTCATTATCTCCTTTTTCTCACGTCATTATAATTGCATGTATGTCCTCTCAAAAATAATTGCATGTATGTTCCTTTCAAAAATAAATGAATAATTGCATGTTTGTAATGTGGATATAATATGATATATTATGAGTCAACACTTTCATTATTTAATTCATGGGTTTTGCTAACCAGTGTTTTGGTTAAGCCGTTTAGGAATATACAAATATAAATTTTATCTTGAAAATATAAGATGTTACTTTTGATCAAGTAATAATTACATAACTTATTCGAAAACTTACTTGTTTGAATGCTTAACAATGGTTATCATTCTCCTTAATTCATTATTTATTTAATTAGGGAAATGGTAGCAAAATCCATTTAATTAACATAACGAGCCTCCCTTTAACATATGAATCACATTAAATGCCAAACATAGTCTTTGGTTCACTAGGTGTCTCAGTCCACGTCTCCTCCAATCCTCCGTATGTGAATTTATAATTTGGCCAATGTTGTTCTGAGCTGCACGTGTAACATCTTTTTGGATGTAGTTGCACATGTAACATCTATTCATTGTTTGTTTTAGTCTTTGGATGTAGTTGCAATATCTAGAAGCTGATCACGAGCACTGCCCCTCCCTCAATATCTAGATTGGATTAGGTCCTCATAATTAGATTTTAAAAGGGTTTTAGTTTAGCTGTTTTATGCTTTGATGCACTGGGCAGTTTACTCGAGACTGAATACCATCATCATCAATGTTTTTTTTTTTTTTTTTTTGGGAAATGACGGTTAATTTCAACATGCCTTTTTCTTGGACAAGTTTTACTATGAATGGATTATGAGTAATTTGAGAATCCTTTGCAAATGGCCTGGACCATTGCCTCTAATTTTTGGCAGTGCTATGTGCTTAGATAAATTGGTGACCGGTTATCCTCATATGAGTGCATGCTACCCGCTAAATATACAATTTCATTATAACTCTAAAATTTCACAAGCTTGATTGACAAAGCAATCAAATTGCTTGAACAGACCCAGTTAATTGACTTAGATCGTACAAATAAATAAGTAATAGTAATACACAAAGCAAATATAGTTCATACATATCACAAGCATAATGTAGTTAAGTTCAAACCATTAGTAAATTGGTTGAGAGGCTCAATAGGAAGTTTAGGGAGAATACTGAATACAATATTCGTCATGTCTAAATCTCTCTCTGAAATTAATTTTGGAGAATAATATATATGTTATCTAAGCATATTTTTTAAAATTATTTTAGAATAAAATTTCAATCCATATATTTCAAGTTAAAAATTTTGTAAGTCACTAGTGATGTTCCTCGAAAAAAATTCACTAGCGATGTGGCAATGTATACTTTTTAATAATAAAAATTGGAATTTACCTACCGAATTTGTATACAATTAATTACGCTTAAATGTTTAAAAGAACACATAACGACTCTTTTGTATGTTATGAATACCATATATAAATGTGCTCGTGAGTTTAGCTCAGTTGGCATGGATAATGCATAATATATGCAAGGGCCACCACAAAAAAAAAATCATATATAAATGAATTACACTCAACTTTTTGAACAATTTTCTCCTCATAAAATAATTTTAAAATACATATGGTTCCATGATTAATATTCCGATTAGTGATTATAATTGAAAAATAAAATAAAATAATAGGTAAAAGTAAGCTAGGCTCAAAGGTCACTGAAACAATACAAGTCCCTCTATGTCCTTCGGTGTTGGCATTAAAGACAAGTTGCACAAATAGATGACTGGCAGCAACCAATTCCTAGGACACAACAGGTGCTGAGAATGCTTTTGCAAGAGTAGTGTACTACCTATGGTATAATAATGTTGTGTTTTGCATTGAATATTAATGATTTTATTCTTATACGAATTCGGAATCGGGGACCCGAGATTGGTTATTGTATGAACAAGGTATGGCAAATTATGTCCCAACTACTGCATTTGCAATCTCATTAGAATGTTGTCAAAAGAATTCTTTGATATCTCAAACGGACCACTGATATTGGTCTTGTTTAGCAGCCAACAAACTTGCCTTAGTGTCCCAGCATTTTGTAATGCTAATTGGACCTATGATAGTGATGATAGAAGGTCCACACTCCACATCCAGAGGCTGGAGACTGGAGTCATGCAGTTTCTTCTCATATTACTTACTGTCACAACAATCAAAGCACAGTTGCTTTGAGTCACACACAACTTAGTTCTCCATTCTACATAAAACAAGGAACTGAGCATTTTTTAAACTGCTAATTTCTTTAAATCAAAACACATGGAGAAAAATTAAAGAACATTGACTGCTGGTTGATCAAAACAGTATCAAAACCTTGACGGCTGAACCAGGACGATGTTGCAAGGTACAAAACCAGAAACAAGAGATTAGTGTCAAAAGCAGAACAAAAATATCACAGCTGAGTTCACTGCCCTTTTATCATGCACCACTTTCTGCTCGAACTGGGATTTTACAAGTACTGACATTGAAATAATCAGAAGGATTCAGCTTTTGATGTTCCACGTGCTTACAACTGTGGGCGTTCAATAAAGACAAAATACTATGCTTACAATTGGAATCGAAAGAAGAACAATATACAATAGAAAAGAGAGAAAAACATAGAAATAAAAATGGTAAAGAACGATACATATGATAAATGTTTCTTTTTCATACACTTGTGATGGTTATTATAATATAGGAAATGAACACACCTATTTGTATTGAAATGACTTCATAAGTCATAGCATTCAACTTGGTAATAAAATCATAAATTATAACAGTATATCCATAACCCTCTTGGGTGAAAGCTTTAAACTTGGAATGCAAGTACAACTAATTCTTAATTCAGCCAACAGGAATAAGATTTTTTTTACAAATTGCCACCTCACAACAGAAAGGCTCGCCTTTAACACCCATATCTTCAATTGTTTGGGCATTTAAATCAAAACAGTCTAGTCCGTTGTCATTTATCCAAATTTCATAATATGAGTAACTATATGGTTGTCAAGAATAATATGTTTATGTAAAAATTGTTGCAAGTGAATACAATTATACCACTTTTTTTCTTAAATGTATAACAGTTCAAACTATGGCCATAGAAAAGTGTGTTATAATTATGACGGTAATTTTTTGATTCATGTAGCCGATTCCAATTAATAGGATTATGCTTGGTTGTTGTTATTGTTGTTGTATTCTTCACCAAGACTTAGAGAGGCAAAGACAATATAAATAGGAAAATGCCCCTATTGTCTTATTGAGTCGTGGACTGAATATCTTATTACAATTCTAAACAAAATTCTTGAGTCCATCTATATTTTATTAGTTGCCTACTTCTGATCAATGAGGTAAAACAAGCCAACAACAGCATATATCTACAGCCATGCATAATGGAATGGAACTGCTATGAGGTGGAAACCAGATAACAGAATGTGAGCAGTAGAGAATTCCAATTATCGATTTACTCTATCGCACGTGTTAATTGCGATTTGGGGTATAATAGTCAAATTCATGACATACATGTATCTTATCCTTAAAATTGCGCAGTTATCAACAGATAATAAATTTAAATCTTTTGTATATTTTATTTAATAAGGATCTACATGTTCTTTTTCACCAAATATCTATCCTATTATAGAGCATAGTGTATTACTGTCAGTACATAGCATTTCAAAAGCTTGTGCAAGATACTTGAAATATAAATTTTGACCACTACAAAATTTTCTGAGCTTGATTGATTAAGAAATCAAATAGCATGTCCAACCCACCTATACTTGGAACATACTAATAAATAAAATAAATTCCATGAGGTTCAAACAAAGATATTTTATTCATTATAATGGCAACAGTTTCCAAAATGTACACTATTTCTATAGGAAAATTGAGGGCATTCAGTAAAGACAAAAGACCATGCATACAATTGGAGTCAAAAGAACAATATGCAGTAGGAAAGATAGAAGAGCATTGAAATAATAATGGTAAAGGAAGGTTCATATCATAAATGTATTATACAAGAAAACAGCAAGCCCATTTCTATTGAAATGGCTTCAGAACATTCAACTTGGAAATAAAATCTTAAATCCTAACAACAACAGTACTCATAAAGCTCTTGAGTGAACGCTATAAAGTTTGGATACAGAAACACCTAACTCCTAATTCGGCGAAACGAAAGAAGGTTTTTCTTATAAATTGCAAAGTGACAACAAAAATACTCCCCTTTAACACCCAGATCTTCAATTGTTTGAGTATTTAAATCAAAACAAGCTATTTCATTGTCATTTTTTATAAAGAATATATCAACTTTTTTTCCTTCTCCAACAGGACACTCCACGCTAGGCAAGGGTCCGACAATAAAGAGTTTAGTCCATGATTCTCTAACACCAAATTCTCCCAAAACATATATGTGAAAAGAAGCTGTCTTTACATGGTTTGAGATCATAGCAACGAACCCATTTAACACCAACAAGTCAAAGTATCTCTTCTCTTCACCCACTCGTCAGGATCACTTTCTCTCTTTCACCCATTCATCAGGATAGCTATCTTGCATATCCAAGGGTAAATGTGTAGTTAAGAAATTATCATCGCTCAAGTTAAAAGAAACCATGTATGGATCAGCTACATTCGTATACGCCCACCAATGGCACAATCCATTCAAGTACACCTCATGACGAATGATCTTATAGTCGTCATTAATAGGGTCATAGCCATATCCATGAAGATGAAACCAAACAGTATTAAAAGGTAAAGACTCAGGTGGGCTAGGAGGAACATATTCCATAATGCAATAAACTGTTGATCAAGATCAGAGAAACAAAGCAAGTCATTAATACCAGAATCCAACAACATATCAATATAAATATCATCCTGTTGAAATGAAACTGGCCATTTCAAATAAATTCCTCAGCAGAGAGCAAATACAGATTGGAACCGTCTCGAGGATGTGGCGATATCTCCTTAATATTTAGGAAGAGATAGGTGTGATTGTACAATGAGCGATGCATAGATATGAAATTGGTGTGGAACAATTGCATGAAATAAAAGAGACCATGATTTGGAGCACATTTGAGGGGTAATTTGGAAAGAATAGAAAACGAAATTTCATCAGGAATATAGCTACGGTTACTAACCTTGTCACTTTTTGTAGCCATGGATTTCTTTCTCGAACGTGAAGCGATTTCTTTGTGACTGTGTGCGCAATGCAAACCAAACGGAACGGTGGGAGCTTTTAACTTCCTTTAAAATACTCCACACTAAAATTATAAGTGTTTTAATTGTTAAATTTTTTCTTTTTTAATCATAAATTTATTTATTTATTTCTCCTTTCGATAAAACTTAGACTTTTGATAAGTTAATCGAATAATTGATAAAGTTAATAGGGTTTTACCTCCTGCCATTTTATCATACAACTGTAATTTTTTTTAGATTTCCCCTTAAAATTAAAAGATTCTTTGATTTGTTAAAATATAGAAACAGTACAGAACAATAAAAGTTGTGCGGTGTTTGATCCAAAAGATAACAATGGAATAGAACAAAAACAATAGCGGAGCACTGGACAAGTCTACTGAAATTTGTAACCCGCTTAATTGGAGGACAAGTTTTTGTCCGCTGGACAGGAGAGCAAAAGACAACGTAACCCCTATGATTATCACTTTCTGTAAGCAGCAGAATATTTTAATTTTTATTTTAGCTTTGCTTTGACATTGCTTTTCCAATTTTGTTTATCACATTTTTCATTTAAAATTTTTTAATTGCCACTTTGTTGGTTGCACAACACAACAAAATATAAACCCAGGTCAAATATATAATTATAATATTTTTCTATAATACATTAACATCATTAGTTTATTCGTACATTTTATTAAATAACTACTTTTTAATCCATAATATGATAATGGATTTCGATAAATAAAAAAATAATTTTAAGTTTGAAAATTTTGATATTCTATAACTAATATTAGTTCCATTGAAATATTACACTGTGAGGGATATCATAGTAATTTTAGTATTCTTTATCTTGTGTTTTGCATCAACTATCAAACAATGTACAAGACGATAAATTATAATGTGACTCAACTAACTATCCAACCCTATTTTGTCTCTTGTGTCCTTTATTGTGAATCAAACGCATATTATATCTTTCAAAAAGAAAAAAAAGAACAATATATGTATACAAACGTACATGTATATAATCGTAACATTATTAAACCTTTTATTTCAAAACAAAAAAAAACCGTATTAGACCTTTATAAACAAATAAAAGAAACGTAACATTAAATCAATTTGAGTTTAAATTATAATATATTATAAAAGGGTAAAAATCGATTTTAGTTAAAACTAGGATAAAAATATAATAAAAAATGATAAGATGTAAGCTATAAGCCTCTAATACTAATTGAAATAATGTCCGAGTAATAAGCTATAAACTAATAAAATAAGCTATAAACTTTATAATTAAAAAACTATTATCAAATAAATCTTTTTTTATCACATGATCTTATAAGTTAGCTTTTGAGTATTTCAAAACAGACCCTTAATCTTTCCAAACTTTTTTTAACTTGGAGTTGGGATTGAAAAACTAATCAAAAGGTTCAAAGACCATCTTACGAATTTTTTTGTACGATTAGAACCTTTTGATTGCCATATACGAAATATATAAGGAAAAGGCTTACTCTTTTGGTCCCTTAAATATTTATTTGGTATTGTTTTGGTCCCTTAACTAAAAAAAAGATTGTTTAAGTACTTTATCTTTATCTCTGTTACCTGTTTTGGTCCATTCCGTTAAAAAAATTCAAAAAAATGTTAGGGTTTATATTATTCATCTTCTTCCTTCTCCTTCCATCATCTTCATCATCAACAACACACCAACCCAGAAAAAAAATATTTTCATCATCATCTTCATCAAATCTATAAACATAATCAATTTCATAACTCAATCAACAACCAATTTGTTCATAAAAAAAATCACTTTAATTTACCAAACATCTTTTTTTTTTTAAATCCAAATCCAAAACCACAACAACTAGACATAACAACAATTGCTATGCTTCTCTAAAGATATCAATAAACTAATACCTTCACCTTATAACTACTCATCCAATTGTAAAATTTCAACTTTCAACTGTTCAATCTTAAGATCCATAGATCTCCGCAAATAACCTTTCTTCTTTCTCCTTCTACTACTTGACCCATTAATGCAATTTCTTAGATTTGGCTTGGGTTGAGTAAAGAGGAACTGATATTGGGGATTCACCTTGAAATTATAATTAATTTTTTTTTAATAATTCTAATTAATTCCTTAAAAATTATCAAATAGATCTTGAGAGTTGAGACAGTTGTAATCTTATTAATTCACTGTCTTAATAATGAAAATTAACAATTAAAAGGAGAGAATGAGATGAAATAGTGAGTGAGACTTTGTTGTTGTTGGAATAGAAATGAGGAAGAAGGAATCAGTGAGGTGGACAGGTAAAGGAGTGAGGTGGACAGGTAAAGGGGTGTTTGTGCTTATTGGTGGCTCTTAGGTGGAGAGGTCACAGAAAAATAATAATGTTAGGATTCCTTCAAAATTATCACTGTAGATTTTGGATTTAAAAAAAATTGTGGTGAGTAGATATGAAGATTTTGAGATTGAGAAATTGTATTGTTTAGATTGAAAGGGATGTTTTTTAATGGAAAAATGGTTATTGATTGAGTTATGAAATGGATTATATGTTTATAGATTTGATGAAAAAAAAAATCTGGGTTGGTGTTTTGTTGATGATGAAGATCATGAAGAAGATGATGGAAGGAGAAGGAAGAAGATGAATAATATACACTCTAACGTTTTTTTTCAATTTTTTAACAGAAAGGACCAAAACAGGTAACGGAGATAAAGATAAAGTACTCAAACAATCTTTTTTTTAGTTAAGGGACCAAAACGATACCAAATAAATACTTAAAGGACCAAATGAGCATTTAAGCCTAAAGAAAACTACCCCTTTCAACATTTTTGGATTGAATTTTTCCTTCCAAAATTACCATCAATTTTCAATACAAATAATACATGTAACAAACAAATAGGAATAAATTTAAATATTATAACAAATGTAACAAACACGATGTGAATATATGTATGTCTGATTTTTTTTTTACTTTTATCATTTAAAAAATATAACAAACTAGATGAGTGTATTTATATTTACTTTTTCATTATCCCAGTTATATCCTTAAACAATTTTTTCTATAATAAAGATTGTCCGTGGTGTCATTGAAAAAGAAAACGAATTTAAATTATATTTTTTTTTGTTATATTATTGTTGTCATTGTTGAAAGTAACAATCATTTGTATTTTTTGTTTCAATCAAAATCAAAATTTCATAAAAAAAAAACCGTTTATAATTTTCAAACTTTAACGCAGTAAAAAGAGCATAAAGACGGGCACGGGCACATGAGTGCCTGTCTTTTCGCTAGTAAGAATAATCAAAAGGTTATATTTATAGATTAACTTAAATAAACAAAGACTAAGTGTATGTTTAAGACCATATTACGAAAAATTTTATATCTAAGGCCATCTTATAACATGGGTTAAACATGAGTTCAATATCAGCGATTTTTTTTTTTTTAAATGACTAAATTTATTCTCATCAGTAAAATGCAAGGAGCATTAAAACTGCCGAAAAGCGAAGAAAAATACATAACACAGTATCGCATATAGACGGAAACGCCGGAAACCCACCACACCCCAACCAATCACCAAATAATGATGCGGAACTATACATGCTACAAAGTCACATGCATACCCCAGCCTCGCCACCTAGGCACCGAAAAATAGCAGGAAAAGCAAAAACTAACGGCTCAAGCATAACAGAAAAACTGCCAGAACCCCCCAAAAACACAAAATGTTGCGCACCAATCGAAGAACAAAACCACCAGACCCAGCAGCGGACCAACAGCAACCTGCCAGACCTCCTGTTCAAACACCCTAAACAGCAAGTGGTCAACCAGCAGAAAGTCAGCAGCAGCCCACACTTAGACATCAGAACCGGCACCAAACAAAAACAGCAGCAACTAGGCGCGCAGCCTAACTCTATTTAGGCAAGAAGCAGGATCCCAATATCAGCGATTGAGTGAGAAGAAACTAGTGTTGCTTAACTTAAAAGTCTTTATTTTTACACTCACAACCCCTCATAGAACTCAATGACCTACTTGTTGCGGCCTTTCAGAATAGACTTCAATGAAATCATAGTAGGAAAGATAATAGAGTTGAGAGAAGTCTGTCATAATGGCGTTCAAAAATTGAAGCATGATGGTTAGGCTAGCATAAAACCAAATCAAATAAACACACTACCGGCATAAACTTGAGTGCAACCAGTTCCATTGTTTTACAGAGACATTATAAATATATGCCTTCCCACCTTAGGATCATAGTCATAATTTGGTATTACCCAACCCTTATTCATGTTAGTTTTTAGATACATATCACAGTTTTGCAGGAGGTTGGTACCAGCCCCATGGTTCATCAGAGATGTACTGAGTCACTTGCTTCACACTCAAGTAATTGTCCAATCCCCTGTTAAAAATATTAAACAAAATCAGACTCAAGGTCAAATAAGACAGGTTTAGCAAAATTGTTTATTTCCCACGCCAGATCTGACATTAATACAGGTTTAGGTATGTAGTCTCTACAGCGATTGTGTAACAGTTAATTGTCTACCCAATCCTATTTTCCCTTTATGCCAGATTCAGACCAAGGAAACATGCAAATTAGGTTGAACTTTAAACGTGCCGACACATGTTAATCCCTATCATGTATAATTCCAATTTTACCATGCAAGGGATGCACCAGTGCCATGATCCGTTCATAGCTTTATTGACTGTTAAATTGAATTTAGAAGTACAGTATCTGATGATCACTACACTGTCAGCAGGGAATGTACTACATTTAACAATCCACAGACTTAGACTTCACCTTATAATTATGGGTTTCTTTTGCATATTAAGAAGTTGCGATCACCTCTTCATCCAGAGAAAAATAAATAAAAAGATAGGCATTTAAGGAGACTTTCACATTAGCTAATTTAGTAAATAGAGTCATACCATTCTCCTAGTTCACGGCCAAAACCACTACGTTTAATGCCTCCCCATGGCGCTTGAGTGAAGCATGGCTGAGAGCAATTGACCCATACTATTCCGGCCTTAAATGCCTGCATCAGAGCAAGATAAACTATTCAATTGCAACAACAATCCAATTATTTAGTTGTTTTCTTGATGACCTATAATCAGTCTCACCTTAGTTACACGCTCACATCTTTCTAGATCATTTGATATTACAGCAGCACCTAAGCCATAGCTGCAGAGGACCAGAGTATATAACTTAGATACCATTCCACAAATGACCGGAAAACAGTATACAGATGAAGTTAACGTTAGTTCGCAGAAAACTGACTCACATAGTGTCATTTGCTAGATCAATAGCTTCTTCCTCGGTGCTAAACGTTTTTACACACAGAACAGGTCCAAATACTTCTTCTTTCCAAATTTGCATGGAAGTAGTCACATCAGTTATGATGGTTGGTTCAACAAAGAATCCTTTCTTTAGATGCTGCCATCGCATTTATAAAACATAATCAATTATCATGGAAACTGCAGAAATACCTAACTGAACACACTTGCACAGAAAGCATAATCATACCTCTGGTCGAGACCCACCAGTCAAAATTGTCGCACCCTCACTCTTAGCGTTCGAGACAAACTTCAATATTTTTTCGTACTGAACCATATAATGTGAATACAGAATATTAGATATCATATAATCATTGTTCCAGACAAATATGTTTAGAATCAGTAAACTATTTTTAGTTGCCTGACCAGAAAGAAAACTACATTATGTGGACATATACAATGGTTTGAAGAAGATTCCTTCTTCCTTCTCATAAATTATACATACAAGTTGAAACCAACCAGCCAATAGTGCTTCTCAGGAAGCTTTATACCAGTCCATGGTACAAGCAAATTGACATATTTCATTACAATATCATATTTACCAATACATTTTCATTGAATATGAAGAAGCAATTTGAACATACAAAAGCATAACCGTCCTTTACTTTACAGAGTTCAGAATATAAGTTAAGTATAAAGCATATACATTGTACAGAAATGAGAAATGAAAATATACCTGTCCTTCACTAACAACAGGTCCTAGCCTGCAACCTTCTTCCAAGGGATCTGAAATTTTGATGTTTTTGATCCATTTCACCATCCTATTCAAAAATTCTGTTGCTATACTTTCCTGAAATAATAAGAGTATCTTAGCTTATCAGTTTTTGAAGATGAATGCCGACAAAATCCCAACTACCAATTTGTCTGACAAAGTTCTAGCTCAATTGAAGTTAGCACGATCAGTCCCATATACGCAGACAAAAGAAAAAACGCAAATGGAAGTTACAATTACTTGTTTAATGAGCTAGCACAAATGTTTACGGAAGGAGTGGGATCAATCTATTATACTTACATGTACAATAAGACGGGAAGTTGCACTGCATATCTGACCATTTGTCCAGAAGCAACCGAAGATTGCCCATTCCGCAGCTTTAAATCATGGGGAAAGGGGATCAGTACATTAAGTAAATTGATAAGACTTATTCATCCTCAATCATATGTTCAGGAAGCACGACGCGACAATACAAGTAAGTATGGGTTGTCCATAGCTAAATAGTTATACTGGAGAAGGCACTAACCCTTATCAAGGTCAACGTCCTCAAAAACAATTAACGGGCTTTTTCCACCAAGCTCCAGTGAAACAGGCTGCCAAGAAACCACAAATTTGATGTTACAGCAGGAACTCGTGAAAAGTAGAAAATAAAAATATGAATAGGCAAAAAAAGGTTCCACTGAGAGTGTTTCAGTGTGTGTTCTTCATTTAATTCAAACATCATGAAATATGAATTGTATGTAATTTATAGAAAATACTGCTTCAAAATACCTTGACCAGCTGAGCTGCAGCTGTCATAATTTTGCTCCCAGTTGCAGAGCTTCCAGTAAAAGCAATCTGTTAGAAACATCAAATGTTGGTCATGGGATCATAGTAGCTTTACAACATGATAGTAAATTGAACGTGAGACATAGATATGGCCCTCTATAACTCCAAATCTAAAGACAATTGAACCTTGTCAACATCAGGATGGGATGCCAAAGGAGCACCAGCTTCAGGGCCTAATCCAGTGAGAATATTTAATACACCCGGAGGAAGGCCCACTTCTTTGCATATTTCGCCCAACTCCAAGCAGGTTCTAAAATTGTAAAATAAAACACATCATGAGAAACAAACAAAACAAAGAAGCAAGATAATAAGAGTTGATGAGAACATAACATACAAAGATGCCAATTCAGATGGCTTCAATATCGCAGCACAACCAGCAGCAAGAGCAGGAGCAACCTTCCACGTAGCCATCAACATAGGATAGTTCCTAAAACAACATTTGATCAAGCATTAAACAACACTCAACTGACAATCAACAAGACAATTACAGCAAGTAAAACGGAAATGCGCATGCATAGGGGACGTAATACTAATAGCCCATAAAAGTACACGTTATCGACAAAGTTAGCATTGCCATATCAAATTTGGCAAGTCCTTAATACACAAAATTACGAGCACAAAATCAGCGTTCCGGTCCATCCGGTCAAATCTCAGACAATTGAATTCTTGTTGCGGCTTGATCCAATGGTAAGATTTGACTGGACTGACCATATGGAAGTCGATATAATAACTAAATTGCTATAAAAAAAAAAAAAAAAAAAAAAAAGGTTAAATAAGAATTCTACGAATACATATACAATTAGCTAAAGAAAAAGAAACAAGTAGTAGCATACCATGGAGTTATTAATCCAACAACACCAATAGGCTCCTTAAGAACATGACTCCTGAATGTATCCATTGGAAGAGACACCGGAGCCTTTTGCTTTGCATCCAATTTTTCAGCAAGATCAGCATAAAACTCAAAACAACCAGCAACATCGTCCTACACAGAAATGAAATCAACTAAAGTGACACTAATGATCATTTTACAACTGTCTTTAACGAGATTTGAATTCAGTACTAAAGTTACAAGGATATACTCTTAAAATAAAGTCATTCTAATTTTGCAGTGAGAAATCATTAACACATAACAGTAGAGTTGGTTAGTTTAGTTACGACTAGTGGCACTTACCATATCCCACGCCGCTTCATCGAGTGGTTTACCAGAATCAATAGCTTCAAGTTTAGCCAGTTCTGATTTTTTCTCAGTAACCTTAGCAGCAATAGCGCGTAGATAGCGAGCACGAACGGCGCCAGAAGCGGAAGCCCAATCAGCGCCTTTATTACGGGAGAGGGCGGTTTTAGCAGCGGCAACAGCGGCGTCTACATCTTCCTTAGTAGCCGCTGGGATATCCCCTGAATTGAACGAAGAACACAGTAATAATTGAGAATTAGAGATGATTGAAGTAATCTAACGGTGTGAATAAAATGAGACGGAATTACTACTGAGTACTGACCGATGGTTTGTTGAGTGGAGGGATTGATGACGGGAATACGTTTGTTAAGGATGGGAGATTTCCAGTCACCGTTAATGAATAACTGTCGAGACGGGATCGGAATATCCATTTTTCTACTCTCTCTCTCTCTCTCTCTCTTTAATCTATTCTTGATTTGATGGAATGGATCGATCAGATATCACAGTAAAAGTTGCTGAAATCGTTCACTCAACTGAGCTACATTCGAACTTCAATGCAAAATTAAATTTTGTTTTACCAATATTATTCTTGCTTATTTATTGTGGAGAGAGAAATATATGAAATGAAATATTAAATGAATAAAGTTATTATAATAAAAGTATATATTATTGTATCAAAAGTAGTAATATTTATTAAATGTTTTGGTTTATGTAAAATGTTAAAAAGTGACAATTAAAAAGAAACGGAGGTAATAGTAACTAATGTTAAAAAGAGCATAGTATACATTCCCTTTTAACATCCTCATTTCACATATAAGAAAAAAAGAAGATTTTAAGTGTTTTTGTTAAATATTAGTGTATTTATTGGTGTATTTACTATGATGATAAATATAAAGTGGAAAATATTAGAATAATTTTTTAGATAAACACATATATACAAGAAATCCTTAGATTACCCAAAAATCTTAATAGAACATTTTTGTATTGGTTCAATCACATATTTCGTTAATTTATTATCCGAGTACGACAAACGGGTTATGAATTTTGAAGATGTCAACCTAGTCCTCTTTAGAGAGTTTAGCTTACGTTCACTTTTTATGACTCTCAAACACGCATGGATGGTTGGTAATTAGCCTAAATCAAAACACAATATATTTTAGACTGAAATATGATGTACAACAAAGGTGAACTTAAACGTGAAAACTAATATACAAGCAAGCATCTAGATCACACGTACACACCAAGAATAAATGAATTTTAAAAAAAAAAAATGTACACAAAGAAGTTACTATTTTTAAAATTTTTTAAGTGGCCTAATGTTTGTGGGTTGCTTTGGAATACTTGGTCTTGATCCAGTTGAGACCAACCGAGGTACCATCCTTTAATTTCTTCACGCCGGTGGAGGCCACTCCTTTGGTCTTACCTAAACCTTCCCCAAACTTTTCCTTGTATTTTGTTGTGCTCTTGTTGTTATTGGTATCAGCCATGATAGGGTCTGGACCATTGTCCCATTGGTCTGCCCAAGAAGTTCCATATGAGTTGTACACGTTCCCATGATTCATAGCTTCTTGATCTAGTTCTTTCTTTGTTCTTCTGTGTTCCACCAAAAAATTGCTTTGTATGTGAAAGTTGAAATTCAATTGAAGGATTACCAATTAATTATGCAGTGTGTATATAATGATGAATGATAGGCATATTTATTTATACTAGTAGTCGTTCATATATTTTATTTTGAACAAACTAGCTAGTCGTCAATTTTGAACAAACTAGCTAGTCGTCATTGATTACAAAAATCAATTATATCCAAATGCATGAGCTGTTTAGGCGTGTGAAATTTAGCACGTGAAGAAGAACTGTCTGCACTTACATTATTTATTATAATTTTTTATTAGACAAATGATAATCACTATTTAACAATACTAATCAAAGAATTAAAATCTTTTACTAAAAAAAGGCCAAATATTGAAGATTATCATTTTTTGTTAACAAATGAAGATATTAATATTTTTGGTGCCCGAATATACATTTTTTAATCAACAATTTTTATCAATTGAGTTTTTTTTTTGTCAAGCAACCAATTCACTTTAATGATAATAAATGGGGTGTCCGGGGTTCAAACCCTAACCTCTGCATATATTATGCATTATCAATTCTCAAGTGAACTAAACTCGTTGGGACATCTGATGAGTCCTTTTAAAAAAGCCTAATAATAATACTATATTGCATGGAGAGCGAATAATTATTAATGTTACGGACGCCACCATGTTCAACAAAGACATCCGTCTAGATGGAACCTTCTTTGAGAAGTTTATTGACCAATTGTATTGATAAAAAAATACATGTTTGGACCAACATCAACCTATTTATTTTATCTTATATTCACCGTGTTTATGCTCCAATTTATGTGTTTATTCAAAAAAAGGCCTCTCTTAGAAGCTTCAACGTCCGTTTGGATACATGATTTAATTTAATTTATACAGTCAAACTGAATATATGAAGTCAGATAATTGCATCCAATGGACTCTCCAACAAAATGGACTGGCACATTCTGAGGTGGCCGGGATAATGAGAAATGATTAAGAAATTGTGAAATTTTCCTCTTCCATATCTCTTAGGCCCTTAGAATTTCCCTTTTATCTCTATTGAGATTGTAGCAATCCATCAGAAAAACACGCTTCAATTTTTGGAATTTGATCGGGACGAAACAAAGAAAGATTAAGCAAATGAGTTAAGATTAAGAATTTCGTAGAAAAAATACTTACAAAAAAAATATGGAAGGTAAACGACTAAGAAGAAGTATAAATGGAAGTATAAAGGTGTGAAATAGCACAAGTATAAATGGAAAATATTGAAAATCAAGTAAAAGAGAGTTCTTTTTCCATGACGGAGAACGAAGAGCAGAACGAAGAACAAATTATGTCCAAGTCTTTTTCCATGACGGAGAAAATCCACTCAAAGGTATGTCTTTGACTTTGAGCAGCCCTGCATCTTCATTTGCATCTATATGAGGCGATGAAAGTACCGTCAAAGGAGGGATGGCATTGTAGGGGGTGGTCCCAAAGGGAGAAACACCTTTGTGTGAAGGAGTCGACTGGACAAGATCCCTCAAAACTTGGGTCTTATTTTCTTCTTCTTTTCTTGATCTAAGTTCTCTATACATCGTAATATGAGATTCTTAACCTAAGGAAAAGACAGTGACCGAAGAGAATTAGTTTTACGTTCTCAAAATAGAGCAAACAACTCACCTTCACATGAGGGAGTGGAAGATGATAAGTGGTAAATTTCTCCTCATCATAAAGGGGGCATCCTTCACCTATCATATAGCTTGAAGGCACATATATATGAAACAATGATAAAATTATATCAAACTTATAACTTTGCATACACATTTTGGATTTAGATACCGAAATGATGAAGAATAAAACAAATAAATCAAACATCAAAGATTTAGGTAAATGTTCACTAACCTCTTGTGTAGTAGTCACAAACGTCTGAAATGCGATGGATTTAACCAACTTTAGTTGAAAAATGATACAACATAGTAAGATTTGATTTTTGGGAGTTTCTATGTTTGAAAACAAAAATGGAGAAATGAGAGGAAGAGACTAAGCATGTTTTCTATTTCATATATTTCTCTCTCCACAATAAATGAAATGACAAGGAAGTACAAATACAATAAAATACAAATACAAGGAAGTACACAAAAAACGCCGATAGACAATCACGTTAGTGTAAGTTTATCTATCCGCTCTCCGCTAGCATGAATAAATAGCTTAATAACGATTATTTACCGGTCAAGATTATTTTAAATTAATATTATTATTGTGTAATCTAAATTGCTAAAATCTCATCTTAACGACCAAGATTAAAGACTACACGACGTCATGAATAAAATCCGAAATGTATAACCTCTGAGACGGAAAAACGACTTCCACTTGCAAATGGTGGGTCGTGAAAATTAGTTGGATTTTTTACTAAACTTTATTTACCTTGTGACCAAACTCTGAATCCTGGAAAACAGTTAAACAAAATGGATGGTTAGCAATCCAATTGGAATCAATGACATGATATTTGATACATGGAAACTCACAGGAGGTCCAACTTAATTAATGTGTGTCGAGTGGTTATGAAACAAACCTCATTTTCAACTGCAAAAAGATGCATGGGTCATGAAAACTCGATGAAGGGGGCTGATACATCAATTGAATTGACACCGCTCAACAGGGTATAGCTAAACGTGTATGAATTGACGATAAGGAAACTAGGGAGTGCGTACTTAATTATTTTTTTAGAGGAGGAAAGTACAAACTTAAAAACGCACATTTTCCTTACATAGAAAATTAAGGAGCATATCAACAACTGAGTGAGACGCAATTGAAGACAACCTAGACAAGGGGTACATGCATGGATAGAGGATAAATAGCCTAAATGTAAAAAAAACAATTAAAGGAGCCCAATTTGATTTTTTTTGACAAGTAGCCTGAATTAATCAAACTCGAATATTATCCAAATGATTGGACACTAATTCAGAACAAGTTAACCAGTTGAACATATATGGAACCAAATTACGGTTTAGTTCAAGCATGTATGTACGTCATTTAATTGAGCTAAGAAATTAAAAAGTTATCGAGTTAAAACTCAATAATTCAAATTTTGGCAAGAGAGAATGTATTCACTTTTGACATTAACTAGCTTTGATTTTGCATATAGAAACTACATCGGTTGAAAGATTTTTTTTACAGTGTATTATATGAAGACCAAATGTCCAAATGTGTCAAGATAAAATAAAATATTGAAAGGTTGTTTGATCACATGCATAAAGATAAAGATGTATTTTATTAGTATTGATATAAGAAGAAAAAGATATACAATAATTTCATACGAAGATACATATAAATGATACCATATTTATAGATGTGTACAATTATTTAGGTTTAAAATAATGATATGCTTTTTTTTTTTTTGTAAAACAAATAGTATGATTTTTTAAAACAATAATATTTTTCTTAATTGTGATAAAATAATAAATTGTGATAATATTATTATTTTATCGATTATGAATTGGTATTTTTATATGAAAAATTAGAATTTGGTTGGATCCTCTACAATGGGTGAAATGTAAAGTGAGAAAAGTAAGATAATTAATTTATAATTTGTTATGATGTACCTACATTATCTATTATATATCTTGTCAAAAAAATATATTATATATCTTTGATTTTTAATTTAACGGTTGTTATTATTGCTCACTTTAAAGGAGCAATCCAAAAAAACTTACTATATATGATTTTGCCTTGGCTAATTCAAGCCAATGGTTCTAGTTATGTTGATTAAAGTCTTTTTATTAAAAAAAGAAAGAAAATTGACAACATAAAAAGAAGGAACAAAAAGTAAGAAATAAGTATTTCTTTATCAAATTGATTTGAAGTATATATGAAAAATTGATTTAAAAGAGAGACAGAGACAAGCAGATTGAGAATCCCACCATTACTGGTGTAGTCATAGATACCTATGGTATTTTATTTATTTATTTTTATTTATTTTTTTTGTAGATAGTCAAAATGACAAAGTTATTATAAACTCATACACACACAAGTGGAAGTATCGGGGTTCGACCCCCGGTCATGTCATCCGGCTTAATAATTTTGGCATTTTGCTAGTTGAGCTAGGACTTCTGGATGATACCTATGGTATTTATTCCCCATCTTTTCTGCTACAGATCATCTTGTAACTTAGTCTATCGATTTTTATATACTTTCCCTGTCACTATTATAAGCAAAAGTTGATTTTTAGGTTCATTCATTAAATGATGTATATGTTTATATATAGATTACATACATCATTTATTGAATGAATTTAAAAAATTAACTTTTGTTTATAATAATAACCGGAGGGAGTATGCATTTAATTAAGCTGGTTAATCTGGTTAATGCTTGATAAAATTGTGCTATGCTAAAGTTAAACCAAATGCCTACAATTAGGTGTGGCGTGACTGGTATCTGTGTAAAGAATCAAATGACTACTTTCACAGTGTAATTTCTTTTTTATTCTTGGTTGGGCATGTATATATGATTGCTAGCTAACCTGCTTAAGATTATCCTTAAAACTTGTTGATCATTCTCTATCCATATGATATAGATATAGATAACCGACAATTATTTTTACTATTTATTTTGTAACCCTCTAATATATCCCGAAGTTCGGTCGTGAAATGAAATAAGTAAAGTCTAATTTAATTATTGTTTTGATCATTCCTTTTTTATTAGAAGTAGAACACCTTAACAACTTAAACTCAATTGCTTAGATTAACCGACAATTATTTTAAAACAGACATTGTTATATGTTTCTTTCATATAATTCATATCAACTGGTTCATTTGATTGATAAATGATATTTGCATGATTACACGCCGGCACCAGCAACTATCATAAAACATGATGGTAATTGTCACTTCTCATGATTCACACTAGTGCACAATCTATCAATTTCGTCGCTGTTTCTGTTTGGCTCAGATTATTTTTTGCGGTTTGTCGCTAGCCAGGCATAATTTTTTTTTTTGAGTGGAATTGAAAATCACATCTTCGGACAAATCCCAGAACATGACACTTGCCAGATTTTAGCCGATGAATTTTACAAAGAGAAATGATATTTGTACAACCATTTTGTTATAATTTTTTGACAACTTTCTCTCACATACTTATATGATGTTATTATCCTCTCTCTTCCTTTTTCTCTGTCAATTGTTTTTGATCAATCAAAAGAGAGGAAATAAAGTTATCATTAAATAGATATACAAATATCATTGCTCTTTTACAAATACTAACAATCTCCAAGGTTCAAGGCTACATGAATATTGAGTAAACATATAAAGATGTAAACCTCTTAGGAAAAAAAGAACTAATTCAATTGTAAACCTCTTAGGGAAAAAAGAACTAATTCAATAAAAAACAGTTTATTTTAGACTAAATTGCATTTTTGATCCCTTAACTATTTAATTAGTATTGCTTTGATCCCTTAATTAAAATTTGATTTATTTTGGTATTTTAACTTTCTATCCGTACATATTTTTTGGTCCTTTCCGTTAGTTTTAATTTAAAAACGTTAGAGTTTTTTCATTTTCTTCTGGAATTTTTCGGAGGTTTTTGTTGTTGAAGGTAGATGAAGGTGATATGAAGATGAAGAAGAGGGGAAGAAGATGAGAAACCATAACATTTTTGAATTAAAACTAACGGAAATGACCAAAATGTGTAACGGATAGAAAGTTAAGATACTAAAATAAATCAAATTTTAATCAAGGGACCAAAGCGATACTAATTAAATAGTTAAGGGACCAAAAATACAATTTAGCCTTTATTTTATTAGTTTCAAACAAATTGAGAAGATAATGTGGAAGTCTCATACACATTTTTTTTTCTTCTTCAGCTCATAATGATAAAGTGATTTAATGGTAAACCAAAAATTAGATATAATTAATTTGTAATAGGTAATAATTAACTAATTACTAATTTTGCTTTTAATAATAGTTAAAAGGCAAATTAAATTAGGCTTTTTAGTCAGCTTAAAACTGTTAAGCTTTTTACTTTCCAAATTCCTTTTATATCTTTTGCATATATGATTGCTTGGATGATCTTTGTGTGATGTTTTCAAATGAGACGAGCTAGCTCGGTCCCTCCTTTGTAATTGCAACAGCTGAACTACTGTGGAGACCCAACTTTATTTAATTGAGAAAGATACGTATGCCTTACTTAAACATCAACCTACTCGAGCTTTTGTTGTTATATCAAATATGATTAAAAGTCTCGCATTGAATCGAAATTAAATATTGAATAGTATATTTGATAAGAAGAAGATCCCATATTTAATACTTAGAGTTTTAGATGAAAATGTAATGTTCAATTTTACTTGTATAATTGTTTAAAGTTTAATGCGATGATATATTTATGTCTCTCTCCATGACCCAACGTCCCTTTTATAATTTTATTAAGGTTCCTACATTTCATGTTTCTCAATCAAACACTTCTCATGCATTTTTTTGAAAAGTTGGCCAGCATTGATCTCAAATTAATTCCAATGAAAGACATTAGCATGTTGTCTTGTCATAAATCACCGATGAAAAAATATACTATTTACTAGTAAGAAGGGAGAGAGGGTGGTGATTATCCACGTTTTAATGAAAATTGTATAATTTAGCAAGTATTATGTATGGTGTATAAATGAAACTGAGAACCCTTTGAAATTATATCTACGCGTCTATCAAAAGTAGAAGTTTATAACTTTTTCTATTGTAATATTCGAGCCATTCTAATTTTAACTATACTTATAGAAAATACGATGTGATTTGAATCGTTGAATCATCATGAATCAATGACTTAGAATATCAATCCGCATCAATTACATATCTAACGAGAGAAATTAATCAAAACACAACACCCATTTTTTGTCTATCTTTTACACATGGTTCTTCAAGTATAGTTAACATAGTAAGTGTCAGCTTGATAAAAACATGAGTAGGTATAAGTGTCTCAAAACTCAAGTGATGTTTGTTTTCATTTGTTTTCTCAAAGCAACACTATTTGGTCATCGTCACAATAGTGAGGATGAAGATCATGACCATGAACTTCTACTAATGAAAGATGATATCATACATCATTGATATTTTGTGCAATTTTTATATATGTATCCCATGCGATGCATGATGGACCACCTATATCTAGAAAGACCATAAATTTTAATTTATACTTTTAAATACCAATATCAATCATCATTGAGATTTCCAACTATTTTTAATAATTATCTCAAGCATCTATCAAACTGGACCAGGGTACAACTTACCTCCCTTATAACAATTAAAAAAGCATTACATTTTTGTTCACTAAATTAAAAGAGTGGTGATACATATACACACTTATGTGGCAAACACCATTCTACACCCCTTATGTGGCATGGGGCAATTTTATCCATTTGCTAAAAATGAGGGGTAATTTTGTCAAAAAAATCCTGAAACTTGCTATCTTCCTTCAACATCTCTTTCTTGTCTTCCCTCTCTTCTCTCCATCCCTCCACCGCCACTATTCCGTTTCCTGCGGCGGAGCTGACTTCCCTCTCTCGTCCGTCTACTTTACCATTTTGTCCAACCCATCCCGCCATAGTCCTCTCACCACCGCCGACATCTCTATTTTTCTAGATTTGTGAGATGAAAATCCAAACAAAGTGAACAATAATAACATTCATCCCTCAAAAAATAATAACATTCATCCTTGTCTCTCATTCAAACTATTATGAGAGAGAGAGAGTTTTGTTGTTTCATGGCAGAGTAACAGCACAGGGTAGAAAGACCACGTGTGCTTGTTTCATTTTCATTTTCTTTATTTATTTTTTCTTTTCTTTTTATATTGTTATTTTGACTTTAGTAAAAAAATGTTGCCAACTAAGGGTGTATATGGAGAGGGATGCCATCTTGGGTGGTCTATCAAACATAACTCAAATTAAAACTTACTCCCAAGTTATCCACCGACAACTATGTAAGTTGTAACTTGTAACCAATCTTGCTAGGTCCCAACTCGGACTCAGCTATGATATATAACATACCTGCATCATTCCATGCAATGCTATATAAATCACTTTTTCTTCTCCATTTACATAACTCAATTTCACTCACTTTTCATCAATATATACCTATTGGGCTAAACTTAGCATCTTAATAGTATATTATATGAATCCCTCAAAAAAAAAAAAAAGTATATTATATGAAATGAATCATGGAATATCAAAGATCCTTCAGCAACGACTCTAATAACTTCCAAAAAAAGTTAACTACCACACGTACTCTTTCTTCACAACACAGCCTCGCATCAATTCCTTCACTCAACTCAAACTCACAACAATTTCATAATTCTTCCTTCACATGCCTCACAACTCTGAAATTCCACACTTACATATCCTCTTTAACACTTGTCGGAAAATTTCTCTACACTGGTTCATCCAACACAGAAGTCACATCATGGAACCTTTCTCATGTTCATTCTCACCCTCAACAATCAATTAACACTAACACAATAGTATCTGGAAATGGTGCTGTGAAATCCATTGTAGTTCATTCAGACAAGCTTTTCACTGCTCACCAAGATAACAAAATCCGCGTTTGGAAAATCACCAATATCAACAACGAATCTCAACAACAAAAGTTCACCCATTTAGCCACACTCCCAACATTCATAGACCGTTTCACGAAAATCTTTATCCCGAAAAACCATGTTAATATTCGAAGGCACAAAAAATGCACATGGGTGCACCATGTTGACACAGTCTCATCTCTTGCCTTATCTAAAGATGGAACCTTATTGTATTCTGTTTCATGGGACAGAACAATCAAAGTGTGGAAAACCAAAGACTTGACATGTTTGGAATCATTGCAAAACGCACACGACGATGCAATAAACGCAATCACAGTTTCTAACGATGGATATGTTTACACCGGATCAACAGATAAAAAAATTAAGGTTTGGAAGAAAAATAAAGGAGATAAGAAACATTTGTTAGTTGATACTTTGGAGAAGCACAGATCTGGGATTAATGCATTGGCTCTTAACAGTGACGGTTCGGTTTTGTATTCCGGTGCATGTGATAGATCAATATTGGTATCTGAAAAAGGTGAAAATGGTAATTTGATAGTCATAGGTGCTCTACGTGGTCACACAAAGTCTATATTGTGTTTGGCTGTGGTTTCTGATTTGGTGTGCAGTGGTTCTGAGGATAAGACAATTCGAATTTGGCGAGGTAATACTAATAATGTTCTTAGAGAGTATTGTTGTTTGAGTGTTTTGGAAGGGCATAAAGGTCCAATTAAGTGCCTAACTATTGTGTTTGATCATTTTGATCAACCGTCTGAAGCATCTTTTCTTATCTACAGTGGAAGTTTGGACTGTGATATTAAGGTTTGGAAGATTTTTGTTCCTCTTCTATAAACTGTATATATCTAATTTTAAACTCCTCCTTCTCTTTTGGAAGTTTTATATTCTTTTTCGAACCTTGGATTTCTCAATACTTTTGGCCAATAATTTGTAAGAGTTAAAAGATATTATTGATTCAGGGAACTTTCACTAAATGGCACCGGGCAAGGATATGGTTGTCCCAATAACCTTTAACATTGAAAACTTAACTTGGTTGTCTCAATGGCATACAATACCTTTTTCCTATCAACAAAACTTGAGCACCGTGTGCACACCTAATTAATTAGAGTTGTGATATTTAAACAATTATTTGATATAATTTTTGTAACAACTTTTTTTTTTTTCTCTTTTCATTTGTCAAAAACAATGGAGAGAAAAAAAGAAGAGAGAGAATAAGAGAATAATGTGAGTATGAGAGAGAAAGTTGTCAAAAAATTGTCGCAAAGTGGTTGTACAAATATCATTTCTCAAGTAATTAACTTGGGGTATAATAATTGAAAGTATACATTTAGAACCTGTTTATATTCCCAACCGGCATTCCACATCATTTATATATGATAAATTTTGGAGCATGGTTAATACCCATGTGTTAACTACTTTTAAGTAACCACCTTGCTTTATATTCATATATTATAAAATAGAAACAAAATAGTTATGTCTTGCTTTGCATTATTCTAATTTATATACACGTGAAATCCTAACATTAATTAAATTTGGATTCTTCTAGTTTACAATTTATTGACCACTTGAATAATATAGTGGTTTTTCTTTATGTACATACATTTTCAGCTGAAGTATATGTATTCAAATTAGCACTTGCGCCATATGAAGTGTAACAGTTTAGTTGAGCAATATGATTACACAGTATTTTTCATAGAAATTGACATTATTCCAAAATGTACCAGACTGAATTTTGTATCAGATTAAAATAGGAAATAGTAAACCAACAATTTACTGTATAGAATACAATTCTTTAAAGAGCACATTTTTATACACAAAGAGCAGGGCGGCAGATAAATTTTTTAAAGGATCATTTTTATACAAAAAGAGCAGCACTGAATGAAAGAAATTGATTATTATCAATGAAGGTAATTTATCAGAGTGACAGAACTATCGACCTTCCAAGTGTTTCAAACCACATATATAAACAAAACATTCATAGCAAATACATGATTAATCTGCCAATCCGTTTGCCAATTATGCTTGCGCCGAAACTATAATATCGTCGATTGATAGATATTTTAGCAAGTGTACTAAAAATGTATCGAAGTAATAAAATAAGTTCGTATTGAGGACTGATTTAATCTCAATTTAGTAATAAAGTAAATATTTATGATGTATAAATTATTTTGTTTAGATTTGATTTGATTGCATAAAATTAAATAACAGGAAATAAAGATTCGGTTTGAAAATATAGATTTGGTTAGAAAATATGAAGAGACATGAGATCAAGTCTTTCGAATCATCTATGTTCCCCTAATTGGTATACTACACATATTCTTATGAATGATTTTATAGTTCCACGATAGTTAACAAAATAGTCATAATCAATCCCTTGACTTAGGACCCTCTTCTCAAACTACAATCCCTAATTCCTTAGGTGGTCTAATAATCTTTGAAGGTTTAAGCAGGTTAACCTAATATCACTAACAAACGATTATCCATTCCTAGACTAACCCTGTTTATTAGAACAATTCAATTTTGTCTAAGTAGAAAGCTATAGTCAGTAGTCATTCATTCTCACTAAATCATGTTTATATTTGATCAGAATATAAAAAACATTAAGAACAATTGAAATAAATAAAAACTAGATTGTCATTCACAATAAATAGAGTTTCACAGCAACATGGTTCAATTATGGTTACAAAGAATCATCTCAGACCTAATCTCTAAGAGATTTAGCTACTCATAATTGAGTTTACAAATAGCATAATCAATAGTGGAATCAAAACATACATGAACTGGTAAAAGAGCGAAGAAATTGCCCTTCTCGCCGTCTTGTAGTCTCAAAATCGCACTTTGCTCTCTCAAAATCGTAACCTTTGTTTTCAGAATAGTCTTCAGCTTAAATAGGCAAGAACTGCTCCTAAAATCGTGGCACGATTTAAGTAAATCGTGACACGTTTCTTCCTTGTGTAACAAACCACTAAAATTAGGGTTTCCATAATCGTGTCACATTTTTGCCATCGTGACACGTTTTCACCAATGCCGAATGCATATTTCTTGAAAGCTCCAAATCGTGTCACGTTTTTCAGTAATCGTGACACGATCCCCCCTTTTTTTTCCCTTCTTGCTTTTCTTGCTGCTTAATCTTGCTTGTGAACTCAAAAATATCATAAAAAAGACTTTAAAAATAGTGAATGACTGACTGTCATCATCGATAAACTAATATGAAAATATAATGTAAACGTCGGCAGAAATTAATTGACTACCATCATAATAAGAAACATAATAATATTAGTTGTTGAGATAAACAAATTCTCAACACCAGAATTCAAATGGTAGTTCACGGGCAGTAATGTTTGGAGCATACAGATAACATCAATTGATAAAAAAAAAAACGGAAGGGCAAATACTTAAAAACTAAACACCAAAAAAACATAAACATAAATTTAGTTCAGATTAACAATATACCTCTTCTTGTTTATCATTCAGAAGATTCACAATAGTGTTGCCAAGATCAGCATCAAATTCCTCGCTCCAATCCTACAATTTAATTAATACGATCTAGTTATTTACAAATGTTGAACTTCACAAACTGACAACACAAAGAACAAAACTAATTCGCACAACCTTTATTTTGTGTAGAGTCGTGAACTTTTCTTAATTAAATCCTTATCATCAGTTACACGCTTGACCGAATAATTTCGCCAGTTGTGTGCCAAATTCCCATCAGTTAGCTCAACTTTAAAAAGCATTAGTTTCCAAACCAATGTATCCAGCTCCGGAGGATAAGTCACTGAATCCCTACTCTACAATATAAACAACACAACGCTTGTTACAAATAGCACACATAAGTAGCTGAATAAAAAACCAACATTGTATTAAATAAAACAATCCTTACTCTGCATCCATCAAACTAAAATGAGCACGATGAAGACAGTCTGGACATTCACCTAGGAACTGCATTCCTGCTTTGGTTGCACCTAGGACAAAAGATCCTCCCGGCAATTAGTTTAATTCTTCCAGCACATTTGGTGCATGCTTGGTAGTACCAATTGTACTCAGATTCAATTCCGCAAATGGTCGCCAGAACTATACCAATGCATTGCTACATACACCACAATTTACATATTTCATTAAACCAATTTGCGCACCAAAACAAAAATTAAATGAACGGATATATTGATAATATACTCAAGCTCCGTACATCAGTGGATTCAATCAAGTCTTCGATGGTCATCTTCTTTGATTTTAGCATATCATCCGCTAAAGGGACTACAATAGATCCTGTGACTTAACTGACACCCTGTGTCAGCTCCACATCTGTATCAGTCATCCTGTCACAAACAGCGGAACCGTTTCAGTTTTACAAAAATGACATAGATCAGTAATCTCTAATGCTTAATTAAATAAATAATTGATATCCTACTTTTTACGGTATTCCTTAACATGTGGGTAATCATCGTCCAAAATGAGTTTCGTTCCATAAAATGCATTAGAGATTCCCATCACCCCATATTATTTTTTTAGTTTGCATAGTTGTATGGCAGCCACAACAGGAGATGTTGAATCTCGCACAGTCAAGTAAGCATCCATTCTCTCGGCATATGTATCCCACAAAGAACAGTGAATCCTAATTCCCCTGCATCATAGTTGACATAAAAATTATATAAATTATCTAGTTTAATACTATCAAGCACTTTATTTATATCTTCCTTAAATTTAGTAGAAACTAAACCCTAAACAAAACTCCAAAGTAACTCAGTGCCTTGGTTTTCCATATACACCATAAAATAGGAGCACAAAAAAAAACACGAATTGTCAATCATCATATACATGCTTCAATAGAATACTTGAGATCATATGTACATATTTCAGCAATAATATAAGTCCCTTTCAATATATAAAAAAAAATAATCGCAGCCAAAAATTCATAATGTTAAAACAAAGTTGAAGATTGTTAGCAAGGAGAGAGGAAGGCAAAACAAAATGAGGTGATGAAGCTTATATGAATAGCAGAAAAGATGAGATGCACTTATATTAGTTAATCAAATCAATTAAATAAAATAGTGAAATTGAGTAAAAGAGCGATAACAACTACCGGAGAGGAAATTGTCGCGGAGAGTGCGAGGGAAAGAGCGATCAGCACGACGACGATCGGCAACATTGGACTCATCAGAGTGTTCATCATACTGGCGCATGGTGTTGATGTTGGTGTTGAATGAACGGGAAGCGGAAGAAGCAACGGGACATAGAGACCTAGATGTTGGGCTCGACGAGCTTAACGCAAGTGTAAATTAAAATTCCAAAATCCAAAAGAGATTGGATCTTGCAGCGCAGCGGTAGCGATAAAAAAAATGAACACCAATATTTAACGTGGAAAACCCTCTAATACCGAGGGAAAAACCACGGGACAAACTCCGAAAAATATTCCACTATATTAAAGAATATTACAATTCTCTCCACTCTCTTACACACACAAGAGATACAATATAGTGTTTCCCGTAAGACCTACTTCTATTCTAATGCTATTATTTTATAGCACCTAGAAGTTATAGAGATGATACCCACCCGGTGTATTTTTCCCACACTCTCTGGATTTACTCAACACTCTATTATTCCTCTCACACACCTCTACACACAGAAGCTTTGTGTTTTTCACTTCTGCTTCGATGCCTTCATTCCTTCAAGTACCCCTCTATTTATAGGGGAAATCAGCTGATGAAGAGTTAAATGCTATGCACTCCTTTCACACCAAAGTCATGTCCTTAATGTGTGAAAACTATATTTTATGTCATGCTTTCAAACTGCTCCACCGCAAGCTATGTGTGTTCTCTGCACAACCTATACATAGCCAAACTATTTGAAAGGAAAAACTAAGCCATGCATTTAATGTGTAGAAGAATTTGACAATTGCTTGTTGCAATTTTCCTTTTGGCTGGAACATACCCCACGTGGTGGGACCAACACTAGAGAGGAGGCCGTCGGAGAAAATTTAACGCTGACGGTGGCGGTCGAGTCGACGACGGCCAGGGATGAGAGGAGAAAATATAAACAGAATATGTGGCAATTCCTTATGGCCTGTATGTGGCAATTCCTTCCCTTTTCCGCCTCTATCGAAGTGAGTTACAAAAAGTGGATGAAGAGAGTAGGGGAAACAAACCAACCAAAATAACAACCTTAATTATTACATCGAGTTACTACCGTTCGTCACAACTAGTTAGTTTTCCCCGTATTCTCTTCTCATGTATACATTGTTAGATTAATTATTTAATTAATCATCATAATTGACAATTATCAGTTATTATAAGTTAATATTATTATATTATAAATTATGGTCTATTGTGTTAAGTACAAATTAGTTGATGAATATGTGTGATTGAGCTATTCTTTTTAAATGGACGTGGTGGGTTGAACCATTTAGCTAAGCCCAACGAGAGATCCTTGCCCTCGGCCGTTTAGCTATTTAAACGTCATCCCATCAGACGGTCAAGCATTCAGAACAGTACTCTGAAAACCTAACGCTAAACGGAACTACCTAGTTATTCCTCTCATAACTTGATGGCGGTCGTTCATGAACCTAAACATACAACAAATTACACAATTTATTAATCTTTCTTTGTTATTGATGATATGCTATAATTTGTATCTAATGATCCCTGACTAAATACTAAAACTTTTAGGCTTAATACATCCTCCGGTCCCTTAACTTATTTTATTTTCTCAGTTTGGTCCCTTATTAAGAAACGTCTCAAATTGGTCCCTTATGTATTCTTCTGTTACTTATTGTGGTCCTCTCTGTTAGTATTTTAATTTAATATCTAATATTTTTGATTTGATTTCAACTGTTTGATTACAAGTCCATCGTATACAGCACCGAACCACCAACATCTAATCTTTTTTGTTCTTCTTCATCTCCATCAACATTCATAAAAAAATAAAAAATCAGAAAAAACCAGAAAAAAAAACCCTTAAATAATCAACTTTTAAACCCAAAAGAAGAAAATCAATTTATCACCCACCTCCACCCCTTCATCTCTCTCACATCAGCAACACCATTTTTTTTTTAACAATTTCCATATTTTCTAACAACAATCTTTTTCATCTTCTAATAATCTTCTCCAAATGCAAAAACAAAATCATCAAAGTTTCAATCTCTATTAGTATCCTTGTGTGGTTTCCTCTTCTTGTTCCTTTCATAAATAACTTTCAAAATTTTCAATTCTCTATAAAATTTCATCGTATACCCATAAACATAAAAATGAAGGGAAAATAAAACCTTGTGTGGATTTTCAAATACTGAGAAAAGAACCGTCTTCTTCATTTTCGAATTTGTATACTGCAGAAAAATGAAATTGTGAGAAATAGGAATTTCGAATTCTGGGAAATTGTGAGAATTGAGAATTTTGAATTCTGAAAAATGAAATTGTTGTTGGAATTTTGAGAATTTAAATGGAGGGTTTCATTGAAGTAGAGACGAGATTTAAGGTTGTGGTAATAGAGAGTGGTGGTGGTGGTGTTGACGATGGAGGCGTCCTTGAGGAAGGAATTGAGAATGGGTATTAATAATATGGGTTATGGATTTGAGTTCAAAATCGATATCAAATTTTTTGGGAAGAGAATAGAGTGATTAGGCTTTGGGTTTTGGTGTTAAGAGAGTGAAGGACATGATGGTATGGTGATTCAGGAAGAAGCATTTTTCTAGAAGAAAAAAAAAAAGAGAAGAAAAAATGATGGCTGACATTGTTGTTTTTAATCTTTCTTTTCTTAAATTTGAGAAGATGATGAAGAATTTAATTTAATTGTTTTGAAGATGATAAACAAATTTTATATTTTTTTTTTATTTCTGGGTTTTAATTGTTGAAGATTGATGAAGGTATATGTAGATGTTATTGAAGATGATGAAGAAATGAAAGGAAAAAGGATCAAAGAGTTAAAATTAAAAATCTATTAAGATCTATGGTGGACCACCTATAATATTGTTTCACCTTAGATATTTAGGATTAAAAACTAACGGAGATGACCAAAATAATAAACGGCAGAAGAGTTGTGGAACCAAATTGAAACACTTAATAGTTAAGAGATCAAACTGAAAAAATAAAATAAGTTAAAGGACCGGGAGATATATTAAGCCAAACTTTTATCATACATTTCTAAGGGGTTGGCTCCTCTAAAATGAGTTTATCCCACTTCTAGAAATGATGAGAAACTAATTCATATGATCCATCTAGTTTATATTCATTAAGTGCTCGAGTTTTCTAACTTGTTTGAAATAATGCTCGTAATCTAGCAGATTGAAATTTGTGCCAACATTAACTCCCCTGAACTTAAATAAGATTTAGACCACAGGCTATAATTTTGTAAATTCCAAGTAAAATTTAAACAAGGAAAGAATAGTTTTTGTGTGCAGATTTACTTATCAGCAGCTAAATTGTATCAAATTGATTTTTTGGGATATTGATTTGGGGATATTGATTTTTGGTTCAGGACTAAAGTGACCATTTTACTACTTTCATTTAAGTTTATGTGACACATCATATGTCATGTCATCGTAAAACTTATGTCACATCATTGTTTAACATAATTATTTAACGTTAGGGATTAAAGTAATAACAAAAGTATAGAGTCAGGGACTTCTTTGTATTTAATCCTGAGTCAGGAACCTCTGTAACAACGAGGTGCAGAGTCGGGGGCTAAATTGACCATTTGCTCTATTTTATTTTTATTTTTAACACATTCAATAGATGATTTCTTAAAGACATTTTTCAGCATAAAGAGTTATGGCATGCTATGTGCTGCAGTAGTATTTCCTTAAAGTCCAGAATATTAAATGATCAATGTCAGCATGCTTCACTTGTCCACCAAAGCAGTGTTTTACAATTTCAACATCCGTCTCAATGATCAAATTGTGAAATTTTTGTTGCTGAACATGTTGCAAACACCGTGTCAAGGCCAGTGCTTCAGCCATCAAAGGAGATATTGCGATCGTTTCGTTTCCTTCCTTGTAGCCGCAAAAGGTCACAGGACCTACAAAGTTGCGCACACAAAACCATAACCAGTACAATATTCAAAACAATCAGCATCAGCATTAGTTTTCAGCCTATGTACAGGTAGAACTCTGGAGTAGGCACATTTTTGTTTACAACGTTGTAATCATCATTAAACTCGGAGATCTCTCTTGCAATCAAGATGGCAGTAAACTTTTCATTGTTGAACATCAATTGATTCCTAAACTTCGAAGTTTTCCAAAGGGTTATGTAGAATAGTTGAGTTGCCAATTGATCCTTTCTTGTAAGCCATTTGAGGAGCCCAGCATTGAGGGTGATATGATGTGGTTGTGAACCACAGCTGCTGAATCGCAGCACAGTGCATAAATCCAGCGGCGGAGTCAGGAAATTTATGGAGCCGGGCAAAAAATTTATCGCAAATTCACATGTGACATAATATATCAACAGTTATAAATTGAAACATTTTTTTTAATTTTAATTTTAATTAAAAAAATCGAAATAAAAGAGGTTTATCATTTTGTCAACAAAAGTACAATTTAAAATAGGATTATTAATTGAAATTGATCATGTAATATGCGTGAAGTCTGAAAATTGACCCTGTAATTAAATAACATGTATTCTGACCATGCAATTCGAGATTTTTATTATTTATAACCCTGTAATATACGCGAAGTCCAAAAAAGCAATCAAGAGATTGAATTTTTTCATGATTTGTTAGAGGCGAGTTAAGAACGTTAAAATATGGCTTTACACAAAAAATTTATAAATTTTTGACAAACGACAAATTAATTATGAATTTTTAAAGTGTCAAAAGCTCAAAAAACAAAACAATGGAAATCTCAACCTATAAATCGAATTTTGAGCTCATTATTTGCAGAGACATCTATAAAAATACATAAAAAGGATCTGTAAAGTTTCATAGCATTTCGAAGTCGTTTAAATTTATTTTGATTTTTCAACCAAAACATGCAAAATTGAAATTTTATTCCGCGTAAGCGTATACTCACAAGTCAAATTTAGTTCCGTTAGACATGACTAGAACATAATAAGAACTTTCACAATGAAATTTTGTAGTCTTTAATTATTAATTATTTAAGAAATTCATAATTATGAGAGAATAAAAATTCATAATTAATTTATCCCTGGTTGAAGAAATTTAATTTTTTTACGTAAAACTATATTTCGTGCTAAACATGTATGAAAAAAATAATGAAAAAATTCAACACGTAGGTCACATTTTTAGACTGCACGTATATTACAAGGTGGTCAAAAATAAGAAGAAATTCAAGTTACAATGCTAGAATATATGTTTTGTATTTTCAAGGGTCATTTTTCAGACATAATTTATTTACAGAGTCAATTTGACAATTAATCCATTAAAATAAGAGAGATGAACCCGTCAATAGTGTGCTAAATAAAATTCCGAGACCTATTTGCGTGAGAGAATTTTCAGATTGTCCAAAATTTTCTTTTTGTAAGTGTGTTAATTGGCTTTTGGGTTGGGTCTAATGTGCAAAAATTATCGGTTGAGCCCGGGCAGTGAAACCGCCCCCGCATAAATAGATGGTCTTGAAACTCCTCTTGAATGAGGCGGATTGGACAAAGTGTTTCCAATTTTACAACCTTTCTTTCTAGATTAATTTGGTCGGGAATATATTTATGTCTGGTATCTAAAGGAAATTCGTCACACTATTAAGTACAGTGGCTCTCCACACTTCCTTCCAAAGGTCTTGGCTTCTTCTGTAGGATGACTCGAGAGCATCTTCGCTCCTAGTGTCTCTCAGGAGAAGAGATGGTATGGGCATCAAGAGTAGTTTCCATCATGTTTCCAATGCCAACATACCATAATGAAATGGGAATGTTTCTAATTTGTTGAACTTCAAAGGGATTAAAGATGCTCTTAGCATACGATGGTTAAGCTTTTAGCATGGGAATAAAAAATGCAGAGTTGTTTAACTCATGTCTTACTCGTATGAAGATTAGAGAATTACATAGTAAACACTCTTAATAAAATAAGTCAAAGAGAATTAATATAAGTAATTAAAGGTAATACTATCATCTACACCCTCCTGTCACTAATATAAGCAAAAATTCACTTTTTAGATACATTGAATTAATGATGTGTGTAGTCTTCATTATATGTCACCGGAGGGTGTATCTACTTTTAATTCATATTCCCCATTTTAGTGATTTTACCAACTTTCTTGTGAATTCTCGTAGCTTAAGACTTCTTTTGTTGGGCATCCCAATCTCTTCTTTTGATTGTTTGTAATTCATATTCATATTTTGTTCAATACAAGTATTGTGGAAAGAATACGAGAGTCAGAGAAGAAAAAATAGGACACGTTGCAATGAATTTGTCAAGATAAATCATTGAACAAATAAGATGCCAAAAAATGGTGATTCAGGTCTCATTCCAAATCTTGAGTATAAACTGTATAGTCTGGTTATCAAATGCAAAATAAGGACATTGGTATTGCCAAAATGGAGACGTATTGGAGATAGTCAACCCCTGATCACTATTTAAAGTTCTTAGAGGATAATGTGGATGGTGAGAGTAGTGAGAACACTGATGATGGTGGCTAATGACACATTTGTGAGAATGTACTCGATAGAGATAAACTGCACTTATCTGATGATCGCATTCTTTTCAAAAAACTTTCCTCACCAACTTTCACTTCACCTCTCATGATGAACTCTTTCAAGCACTTGACACCTGACAACTTGACTGGAACTCTGCTCCTTCCTCCAGACACCTGCAAATCAGAGTGAGAGTAAAACTATTAAGAAGCAGGACTAGAAATACCGGCCACATAAAAGCATAAACACTTAATGCAGCGATAGTTATTCTTGCTAGATGTATAACATTGAAACAAATAACACCGTAAACTTATTGAGTAAAGGATTATTTTGGAAATTAAATTTTCATAGAAGCCTGCATCACTCGATTCTCTACAATCACTTCATTCATTTTTAGTGTTAATCTCAACATGACTTGTAGCACAAGATTCGATAGAATTAATATTAACACTCATGCCTGTATGCATATTTAAATGAGAGAATCAAAGAAACACCAAATTAATTCACAAGTGTAAGGAATTCAACGGATCTCTCACAATAAGTCACGAAGAAGAATGAGGGTAATATATATATATAATTAGTCCAATTTAACTACAAAGCCCGTTATCTAATTTGATACTATATATAGAAACCTAAAAACAAAAACCCTAGAGAACAACAACCAACAAAATATTCTCACGAACTCAAAATATTTGTGAGAAGCAACAACATATTCGTAGTTCAAATTCCAATGGTGAATCCGAGTCTGAGGGAGCCGAAACAGATTCTCAGTCGCAGTGGTATCATCATTGTTCTCTCTGATTGATTTCGTTTGCGTGCTTAATTTATTAATAATAATGTTCTTTCTATCATGACGATTAGTTCAATTTGTGCGTGTTTAAAATTCCTTTGGCTGATTAATGATTATTGATGCAGAAGAAGAATCTGAGGAATTTCCAAAGTCGAAGAAGAGAAAAGACGATTTCATGAGCTCTGATAAACTGGCGGAGGGACCCAAATCATCAGATTATGGCTTTGATTATGAAAGTATTACTACTCTTCTTGCTGGCATATTTCATTTTTTAATGTTTCATCACGCACAAAAAAGAAAAGAAAAATTAGAAAATGAATTCAAGGATGTTCTTTCTGATTTCATTTGTTTGAATTTAGAATGTTTCATTATGATTTTTGAATGTGTTGTTGTTGGTAATTAATGTTTGATTAATTGATTGATTGATGGATGCTAATGATGCAGTAACAGTAGAAGGAGAATATTATGTGTTCAAAGACAAGTCAAACTCCATCAAATACATGACCCCTGATGATTTCCACTATTTCTACGGAAGTATTACTACTCTTCTTTCTGACTTATTTCATTTGTTAATGTTTATAATGTTTTGGGTAATTAATATTATTATTATTGATCGATGCAGAAAAAACAAAAGAAGAACAATTTGAGGACAACTATGATGAGCGGGATGAAGAATTTGGTATTACTGTTTTTTCTGATTTAAGGATGTTTCTTCATGTGTTTAGAATGTGTCTGGTAATTGTTATTGATTGATGCATTTACAGAAAATGAAGAAGATTTTGACGACTACGACATTTCAAACTGGAAAATCAAAGGTATTATTGTTCTTTCTGATTTTATTTGACAATGTTTCATCATGATTAGTTCAATTCAACTGTGTGCATGTCTTTAATTTGAATTTTATTTGAAATGGAAACTCAAAGAGAGATTTTCGGTCGTTATTATTGTTCTTCCTGATTGATTTCATTTGCTTAATTTACTAATAATAACGTTTCTTAATTATAGTTTGTTCAATTCAATTGTGTGCGTGCTTGTCTGATTAATAATTATTGATGCAGATGAGGACCAACCAAAGCCGATAAAGACAAAATTTTCTGATGGAGATTTCATCCTCCAAGCAATGGAGGAGACCATGCTCAAACGACGTTCCCCCCGGGGTATTTTTGTTTTTTCTGATTTCATTTGTTTCAGATTTAAGATTGTTTCATTATGATTAGTTAAATTCAATTGAGTGCTTGTTTAGAATTTGAATGTGCCGCATGATTATTGATTCATGCAGGAGGAAAAGGCAAAGAATCTGAGGACATTTCAACCTTGGAGGAGCTGAGCTCTGATGTGCCGAAGTGGAAATCAGCAGATGCGAATGATGATTCTGAAGACGATTAGTTTGATGATTCTGAAGATGTTCATTTCCCACTCGTGTGATGGCAATCATCCTATAGTAGGCTAGTCGTCGTACTATGTTTCAAGAGTCGGACCTTAGTTCACTCTGTATGTTTACCTGTTATTGCTAGTATCTTGGATTTGTAACAAGTTTGGATTATTATGCCCAAATAATGCATATTATGGGTATCTTGTTCTTTCCTGTGACTTATTAGTAGGAGTGGTGATAGAGTGGCATTGTAGTTCCATGGAGAAGAAGTAACTCCATGGTGAATTTGAAGCATCTTAATTTAACTTTTGTCATGTGGGATCCTTTGGGCATCTTGAAGAAATTGAATTCAACTCTATGTCATTCTCTTCCCCTCTCCCCAACCATTTTTCTCAAACACTTGTGTGTGTGTGTGAGATCTGCATATCCATGTTGACTTATTATTTGTTCACCATTTTTATATTGATGGGCAGATTTAGGGGGAAACTAACCAATTGTAACTAACTGCTGCTGTAACCGAATGTAATAAATAGAAAACAGTGAGAATCAGGTCAGACTTGAGACAGTTGAGGGCACTCTCAAATGAGCCCTAGAGGTTGCATACTACATTCATTCCTTGAGGCAGGGCTTTGTAATAGAGAGAAATTCGACATAGCAGTAGCCAGGGAATGGGAATTTGCAGATAGGAGAATATAAGGTTCTATCGGGGAATTCATGATAATTTACTACTTCATTGCCAGAATAACACTTGGTGATTTGTGTGTTACTGCTTTTTGGTTGGTGGTGTTTGCTTCTTGTTATATCTTTTACAGCTTAGTATTGTTGTCCGTTGGTATATGTTGGCGGGTTGTTTATTGCTGCTGAGGGTCGTGATCATGAGGTATGTAACTTTTACTAGATATTTATTTTGAAGTCCCTTGATCCTTCTCTTAAGCTGATTCATGTATGACGTCCTAGGATGGGTAACTGTGCAATGTACGGGGAGATGATCGTCTGTGTAAATTATTTATACACAATTAATCGTCTTGGAACCGTTGATTCATCTTTTGCTAAAACAATTCAGCATCTAAATTATTTATACTCAGGTTAAATTTTCAATTTTTTTTAACCTTTTTGTGCATTGCATGGAATATTTAACAGTTTATAATTTTGCTGCTGTCAGCAGTTTTCAATTATGTCTGAAGCATGCTTTGGATTTAATTGTGGGTTTTGTGTTGTGTGTTGGGCTTTTTTAGAAGGCTGACTAGAAGTGGTCTGGTTCTTAGTACATGGAGGTTTGGGGGTTCATGAGTATAAGGCAAACAATTAGGTAAGGAATGGAAGATAGTAGATACTCGAACTCGAGTCATAAGGGCTGATGGGTGGGTGGATGGATCGCATAAGGTCAGCGATGTGTTTCTTCCATTATAAAGATCCCATGAACTTGTGTGGTTTAGCCTCTGTTGGGTAGAATTTCATTGGAATGATTATTTTACAGATGTCTCGCGTTAGAAGTCATTATTTCACTTTGTTGCCTATGCTAGCAGAGGAGTAGAATTTGATAGCGCAGAAAATCAGAAGCGGAAGCTTGTTCAGAAGCTAGTTCAGAAGCACTGTTCAGAAGCAGTTCAGAAGCAGTTTCTGATTCTAAGGTTTTATGTGAATTAGAGAGAATTGAGAGAGAAGAAAGTTATGATGAAATTGTAAATGATCTTTATTGATTCTACTTATGAATGTACAAGATAATGGTCTTATATACAAGTCTAAACGTTGCTTGAAGCACAAGCAATGTAACAAACTCTAACAACCTTATTTGCTAACCTCTAACAAACTTGTAACAAACTTCATAACAAACTAAAACAAACTTGTGATTAACCACTGATTGTGATTATCACTGAAACTAAACTTGAATTAAAACAAACTAACATCCTCCCTTAATTCAAGTTTCCACTTCCTTCATTCCAATCAAGCTTCTGAGCTTGATGAATCTGTCAACCTTCAATGCCTTAGTGAATATGTCTGCAAGCTGCAGCTTAGTAGAACAATGAACAATCTGAAGTGCTCCCTTGTTCACTTGCTCCCTCAGAAAATGGAACTTGGCTTCTATATGCTTGCTTCTTCCATGCAGAACTGGATTTCTTGCTAAGCTTATAGCAGATTTGTTGTCTATGAGCAATTCTATAGGTCTGCTAACCTCTATCTCCATCTCCTTGAGTATATTTTCAAGCCATATTGCCTGACATGCTGCCATACACCCTGCAATATACTCAGATTCACAGGTTGACAATGCTACAACTGGTTGCTTCTTAGCACACCATGAAATTGGAGCATTCATAAACTTGAATAGGTACCCTGAAGTGCTCTTTCTATCTTGTCTGTCTCCACACCAATCAGCATCAGAATATACCATCAGTTCCATAGAACTATCATTCAAACATTTAGGAAATAGAATACCATACTGCAGTGTTCCTTTGATGTATCTCATCACTCTTTTGGCTGCTAGCAGGTGAGAGACTCTTGGTTCACTCATGAATCTACTGATTATGCCAACTGCATATGCAATATCAGGCCTACTATTACATAGATACCTCAGTGAACCAACAATTTGCTTGAACAATGTAGGATTCACAGGTTCTTCATCTTCATTCATTACCAGTTTTACATTTGTCTCAGCTGGTGATGATGATGGATTGCAGCTCATCATATTGAACCTTTTCAATATGTCAGATGCATACTTCTTTTGATGCATCACCAATCCCTCTGCAACTTCAGTAAATTCCATGCCTAGAAAGTATGTCAATTTTCCTAAATCTGACATTTCAAACTCACCCATCATATGTGATTTGAATGCTTCTATCTCATTCATATCACTACCAGTCACTATCAAATCATCAACATAAAGACAGATGAGTAGTTGATTACCTTCACTTCCTTTCTTCACATATACACCATACTCAGACTTGCATTTAACAAATTCTTGCTTCACAAGAAAGCTGTCAATTCTCTTGTTCCAAGCTCTTGGTGCCTGTTTCAATCCATAGAGAGCTTTGTGTAATCTGTACACCATATCCTCTTTCCCTTTGATTTTGAAACCTGGTGACTGTGTCACATACACTTCTTCATCTAAAGGACCATTTAGAAAAGCAGATTTTACATCCAAATGATGCATTGGCCAGTTTCTTCCACAAGCTATAGCAACTATCAATCTCACAGTTTCCAATCTAGCAACTGGAGCATATACTTCAAAGTAATCCATACCAGCCTTCTGCATGAATCCCCTAGCCACTAATCTTGCTTTGTACTTGGCTACTTCACCATTTGGCTTCAGTTTCAATTTGAAAACCCACTTCACATCTATTGGTTTCTTACTAGCAGGCAGTTCAATCAACTTCCATGTGTTGTTTCTGTTGATTGAATTCAACTCCTCAATCATAGCATTCTTCCATACATCTTCATTCAATGCTGCTTCATAATTGATTGGTTCTGCATCTGCTAATAGTGCAAAATGAACAAATTCCCCTTCTTCATTAACTACATTATCTGGAATAACTTCATGTCCAGCTAATCTAGTTGAAGCAAATCTCTGTCTAACTGAAGTTCTTGTGACTTGATTCTCTTCAACATGCACTTCAGGTTGAACTTCAGTATCAAGTTGAACTTGTTCAACTTGATCATCATCTTCAATTATTGTGGGAATTGTGTGACTGGAACTCTTCTCTTTCTTAGTCCAATCCCATGCTTCATTTTCACAGATTTTTACATCTCTACTAATCACTATAGAGTGATTCAGAGGATGATACAATCTGTATGCACCTGTCTCATGATAGCCAACCAGTATCATAGGTTCACTCTTATCCCCCAACTTCCTTCTCTTTGCATCAGGGATATGCATATAGCACAATGAACCAAACACTCTTAAGTGTTTTGCTGACTGCTTGCATCCTAACCAAATTTCTTCAGGAATTTGATTAAGTTTCTTAGTGGGACATCTGTTTAAGATGTATGCTGCAGTTCTTACTGCTTCTCCCCAAAATGTATTAGGCATCTTCTTCATCTTTAGCATACTTCTGGTCATGTCAAGCAGGCTTCTATTCCTTCTTTCAGCCAAACCATTGTGTTGTGGAGTATAAGGAGCAGTGACTTCATGTACAATGCCATTGTCTTCACAAAACTTCTCAAACACCTTTGAGGTATACTCTCCACCACCATCAGTTCTTAAAATCTTAATGGATTTACCACTCTGTTTTTCAACTAAGATTTTAAACTTCTGGAACATATCAAATGCTTCACTTTTGGCCTTGATCAAATATAACCAGAGTTTTCTGCTAAACTCATCAACAAAACTGATGAAATATTTGTTTCCTCCTAATGAAGGAACCTCTAAAGGACCACACACATCTGAATATACAACATTAAGCAGCTCCTTTGATCTACTTGCTGAACTTGAACTGAATGCACTTCTTGGTTGCTTTCCCAACAAGCAAGTACCACAGACTGTGTTAGGTATCTCAATTTTAGGAACTCCCAGAATCATTTCTTTATCAACCAATTGATTAAGACCTCTAAAATTGAGATGACCAAATCTATAGTGCCATAACCAACTATCTTCATCTTTTACCATAGCAGATAAACAGTTCAGTTCTACAGCTTTCATATTGGTCTGAAAAGTTCTATTCTTTGCAAGAGGAGTTTTCAAAACTAACCTTTGATGATTATCAAACAACTTAAAGGTGTTGTCCTTCATAGTAACTGAGTATCCTTTCTGAATGAACTGACCTACACTCAGCAAATTGCACTGCATTCCAGGAACATAGAGAACTTCTTCAATTATTGCCACTTTCCCATTCTTTCCTTCAATAGCAATATTCCCCATTCCTTCTGCAACCAAGACTCTATGATCTGCAAGCTTCACCTTTGTATTTCTTCCAGGATCCACTTCTCTTAACCATGTCTTGTTTCCTGTCATGTGATTAGAACAACCAGTATCTAAGAACCAACTTTCTGAATTGCAGCTCTCATTACTAGTTGTTGTAACCATCATGAATAATGATTCAGAATCTGAATCATCTTGTGCAATTTTGGCTTCCTCTTCATCATTTTTTGATTGCTTTCCTTTACCAGACCAGCATTCAGAGGCATAGTGTCCAAATTTCTCACATTTGAAACACTGAATCTTCTTCTTATCAACTTTCTTCTTTTGATTAGAATTTCCTTCCTTTGAAGATTCACCTTTATCAGATCCATTGTTCTTGCCTTTAGACCAGTTTCCTCCCTTAGAGTTTTTCTTCCCTTTCTTGAAGTTCTTCCTATCATAATCATCCTTTTTGATAGTTTGAACTTGCAGGGCTTGTTGAATTGATCTTTCATTGCTTCTTTCTGAAACCATCAATTCATGAGCTTCTAATGAACTCTGCAGCTCCTCAATCTTCAATGTCTTAACATCTTTTGATTCCTGAGTTGCCATCACAATGAAATCAAACCTTGAAGATAGGGTCCTCATAATCTTTTCAACTATCTGCTGATCAGTGATAGCTTCACTACAAGCCTTCATCTGATTCACAAGATTGATGAGTTTAGAGATGTACTCAGAAATCTTCTGATCATCTTCCATTTGCATCAGCTCAAATTTCCTTCTCAGAGATTGAAGCTTAATCAACTTCACTTTATCATCACCTTCATGATACTTTGAAAGAATGTCCCATGCTTCCTTTGAACTCAGTGATTTTGAGATTCTTTCAAAGTTTCCTTCATCAAGACTTTGTTGAATCAAGAACAGAGCCTTGCAATCTTTCTTCTTCAATTCCTTGTGTGCGTTCCTTTGCACCTCAGTAGCATTCGCAGCTAATTCATGTATACCATCCTGCACAATTTCCAACAAATCTTGTGCTCCAAACAGATTCTTCATCACTGCACTCCATCTTTCCCAATTGCGTGCTTCAAGAATTGGAAGATGTGTGTTGAAACTGCTGCTACCATTCATGGTGTTTCCTTCAGCGTTTCTTTCTACAAATTGCGTGATTGAAGATCTTGATTACCCCTTAGAACGAAACCAAAGGCTCTGATACCAATTTGATAGCGCAGAAAATCAGAAGCGGAAGCTTGTTCAGAAGCTAGTTCAGAAGCACTGTTCAGAAGCAGTTCAGAAGCACTGTTCAGAAGCAGTTCAGAAGCAGTTTCTGATTCTAAGGTTTTATGTGAATTAGAGAGAATTGAGAGAGAAGAAAGTTATGATGAAATTGTAAATGATCTTTATTGATTCTACTTATGAATGTACAAGATAATGGTCTTATATACAAGTCTAAACGTTGCTTGAAGCACAAGCAATGTAACAAACTCTAACAACCTTATTTGCTAACCTCTAACAAACTTGTAACAAACTTCATAACAAACTAAAACAAACTTGTGATTAACCACTGATTGTGATTATCACTGAAACTAAACTTGAATTAAAACAAACTAACAGAATTAGCTACCGCTAAGATTTTTTGAACTACCTTTGACTGCGCATCTCTGATCTCAGATCTCATATTGGCAGATGGAAGTCAAACTGATATTTAGCTCTATTTTTTGTATAAACTTGGAATTCTTATTGACCTGTTTGGATATCAAAAGATATAATATAGGAAGGCCACTTCCTTCTCAATTCCGAGTTAATATACAATCTAATGGATTATGGATGATAAGCATTTTTTTCAACGTGTTTAGAACACCATAATGACTTCTTTATTTCTTATCCCCTTCTCTGCTACTTCATTGTTTTACTCCAAATGGACATAGTTCCATAAGTTTCCTTTTGATAACTGATCAACTTATCTTGTAATGTTTCAATGCAATCAATAAATGAGTACAGATTATCCAGTTCTTCTTCGATTAGCTGATATATTGTTACTGCTAAGTGTTAAACCCTTACAAAGAACTTTACTTATCTCAGTTGAAAAAACTCGTATGTTAATCTAAGCTATATCACTAACCTCAACGACCTTTGACTCAGAGATAGGGAGTATGCTTCCTGCATAAGAAATTAAGTTTTGAATACGGGATTTGTGATGATTGGATTTTTTTTACAAACAAATACTTCCAAGCTAATACTGCAAATTTACTGATCTCACCTTACTAATGTACTAACTATTGACACAATAAAATAGTTTTAATTTCTATTCACTACCTTGTGCATGATATAATTTCTTACATTCTAGACATTCATTGCAACGTGCCCTAGACATTAAAAATGATATTATTTGTTCAATGATTTATCTTGACAAATTCATTGCAACGTGCCCTATTTTTTCTTCCGTGACTCTCTTATTCTTTCCACAATACTTGAATTGAACAAAATATGAATATGAATTACAAACAATCAAAAGAAGAGATTGGGATGCCCAACAAAAGAAGTCTTAAGCTAAGAGAATTCACAAGAAAGTTGGTAAGATCAATAGAATGTGGAATATGAATGAAAAGTAGATACATGATAGTACTACCTTTAATTACTTATATTAATTCTTTTTGACTTACTTTATTAAGGGTGTATTTGGAAAGAGGGTTTAGGAGGGGAGGGCTTACATTCCTTTTTTAATTTAAAGACATTATAAAATGATTTTTAAAAAATTGAATTAACAGCATTATAAATGATCATGTAATACTTCGTAATTTAAAAAATAAAAGTGAGTCCTCCCCTCCCTTCCCCTCCTAAACCTTGAATCCAAACACACCCTAAGAGTATTTACTTTGTAGTTCTCTAATCTTCATACGTGTAAGACATGAGTTAAACAACTCTGCATTTTTTATTCCCATGCTAAAAGCTTAACCATCGTATGCTAAGAGCATCTTTAATCCCTTTGAAGTTCAACAAATTAGAAACATTCCCATTTCATTATGGTATGTTGGCATTGGAAACATGATGGAAACTACTCTTGATGCCCATACCATCTCTTCTCCTGAGAGACACTAGGAGCGAAGATGCTCTCGAGTCATCCTACAGAAGAAGCCAAGACCTTTGGAAGGAAGTGTGGAGAGCCACTGTACTTAATAGTGTGACGAATTTCCTTTAGATACCAGACATGAATATCTTCCCGAGTCCTGACTGAATTAATCTAGCAAGAAAGGGTGTAAAACTGGAAACACTCTGTCCAAATGTGGCTACTCCATTACTCTACCTGTACAGAGGCTGAAAATTAATGTTGGTGTTGGTTGTTTTGAATGTTGTACTGGTTATGGCTTTCTAGTGCGCAGTTATGCAGGTTCTGTGGCCTTCGCAGCTACAAGGAAGGAAGATATTACACTATCTCCTCTGATGGTTGAATCCCTAGCCTTGATATGGTGTTTGCAACGGGTTTAGATGCAAGATTTCCACAATTTGATCATTGACTCAGACGCAGAAACTTTAACACACGGCTTGGGTAGCCAGGTGAAAGCATGCTGACATTGACCATATAATTCTGGACTGTAAAGAAATACTGCAGCACATGAATTCTAGGACTTTGGTTGTAAAATGGTCCAGACCTTGCCATGAATTGCATTTGTTATGACTTATTATTTCTCTAATGAAAATCTTATTTTCATGTCAAAAAAATTAAAATAATCCTCCTATTCGAAACTTGCAAGTGAGTCTAAATTTGATTGCATTTTTTGACAATAAAACACCTGATATTATATTTGTTTATTTACGATTTTTTTTTTTTTTATTGAAACATGTCTAAGATAGTATGCTTTCTAAGAATACCATGTCAGCATTGTTTTTTAATTTTACTAATCAACAATAGATTCAGTATTATCTTACCCTTTTTGAAGGTGTACACTACCACCACCTTACTCTTGTATTTAGGTGTTTGTCTAGAGTTATATTAGTACCACCATACTATTTATTGTTTCTACCATTTTCATTTCATTGTAGGATGAGTCAACAGAAACCATATACTAGCAGCATGGTTATCAACATAAATACAATCTTAGAAGGGCATAACAGATTGACAATATTGAAGAAGGTTCCGGCCAATTCAAGTAACTATGATCATCAATTTAATCACAAATTCCCTTCCCTCAATTGTGTCAGTGCTTGATTTTTGAGCTCATATTATTGTTGTTTGTGTGTGAATAACACATGTTAGGTTGAGAGTGTATGGAAAGCATTGCACAATCACCATAGTAAGAATATTTACATATACAAGTTTGGTCTGTGCTGTTGATTTTGATATCTATCTACTACATTTTTCTTCATTTTTATTTTTCCTTCCAAGAATAAATTATTGTGCTGATTAGCTCACTAGAACAAAAAGTCTATTTGCTATCTATCGTTAAGTATATAATTAGGTTGTTGATCTTACTTGAACTTGCTATCCATTACTATTAAATATCAATGTTAAGTTTATTTATCTAACTCCTTTCACACTGATGAACTGTATCACAAAACATGCTTCAAGTAGCTCTTGGAAATCACACTTGACCAAAACAATTTTTTAAGTTCTTAGATGAAGCCTGTTGAAGAACCTCAACCTCAACGCTTATTACCAAGAAACTAGGTATGTGACCAATATCTTTAATTGTTTCACTCTTATCATTTTATTACATACAGACTTCTGGCTTCATACAAACAAATCAAGAACAACTTACTACTATAAAAGTTGGTATTGCATACCTGAGTCGCATATTGGTGATTTAAATGAATCAAATATTTGAATTATGCACTCATACATTGCCTTCTTTAAAGCCGAATATAACAGTACAGATACAATCAAAGTTAAAAAATAATAAAATAAAGCAACACAATAATGAAACTGCTACTCTGTAATAAAATTGGCAATGATAAACCATACTCCACTTAGTGAGCTACTTCAATGAAACAAACCAGCCATCAAACCAACATGACACCTTCTGCTGTTGCAATCAAACCACCAAGGCACAAACCAGAAAAGCAGCACGGAGGATCTCTTATGTTCTCTTTCTCTAATTTTTTAGCACGAGTTCCACTTTTTGTGCTTGTTGGACTCCAGCTCCACATTCTTGGTAGGAACACTGGGACATATTGTACATGCTCCCAACACATGGGATGAGAGCTCCAACTGAACTTTCATGTCCACAATTGCTCTCAGATAACTAGTTATCTCCTAATTTATTGGGTGGAATTTTCATCTTTGCCCTATCCTTCACTCAGGCTTAGGCTCTTTGCATTTTGAGCACCGATGTGATTTTGACTTTCAATATGGCTTTCAACATAGCACTTATAAATGTATCTATCTATCTATATATCGATATATAAATCTGTCTCAAACCCACATATTGACAATCACGAATGGAGAACCAACTGAAAGATATGATATGAAAGTAAACATTGGAGCATAGTTCCCTAATTATACGAGTAGTATGATTTTCTTAATTTCTCCATGAATTTCAAAGTCAATCTACTACCCTTAATAATAATAAATCACAGGAAAGAACAAGATATGCATAATCAGCCAGGGAGTTGAGACAATATCAAATTTATTGAGCAGAGTAATCTGAACTTATTGCAAATCCAAGATAATAATAACAAGTAAACAAAGATTGAAGGTCCAACTTTTAAAACATACTTCTAGGATAATTGGCATCACACATATGGCAACGGACATCTACAATTATATATCTAGTTATTTCCCTTGTCATTGTCACAAGAGATTTCTGCATTGCCTTCAGGTTCATCAATGTCTCCAAAGACTCAAAGTAAATCATAATCGTAATCACCAAAAGTCCTTTTGGTCCTATATATAAGAAAAAGTTTGCTTAACAAAAGTTGATGTATGTCGTCTAAGTTTTGAAGTAGATACATCAACTATTGTTGGCCCAACTTTTTTTTATATATAGGACAAGGCATATTGCAATGCTTTGTATGTGTGCAAGTAGAGTAGCATCACAAGATATACTATAACAAAGTCATAACTCATAGGACCCTTACTATTCAAAAAAGAACACTACAATTATAATAAATTATATCAAAAATTTGTCCTATATGAGCCGAAAATCAGGTCGATGGTGCACATCATATGGGTCCTTCTCTCAGACAATGGTTCAAAAAAAAGTGATAGGATTGGGTCAGAAGAACAGCAGAATACAGCCAATAGACTGAGCATCCATCTTACAATGGTTCTTTACTTGGTGTCCCAGGAAAACGGGGATATTTCATTGGGGTGGGACGATCCTTCAGACATATGACAGCAGTACGCTGACCATATGGGCTTTGCGATTCCACTGAACATGTAACATCAAGGTAAAATTATTTCAATAAGCTAGCTCATCCATCGACGATGAAACGATAAACAGAAATGAAACACAAACTCTTGGAATAGAAATAATCAACATAAGGGTATAGCCAGAATTAACTATTTCTAAAAATGCCAGGGAAGACAAATATAATCAAAAGTCAAACAGGTAGGGTAATCTTCTAATGTGCAGCATGCGATAGTGAAATTTAGTCATTTAGGAGTGTAAGAAATGTGTATTTACAGTTGCTAGAACTTCCTTTAATTAGGAATTAATTGTTAGTGATTTAAAAAAAAATCCAACTAGAATTTCGTTATACAATACAATGGATATAGGATTATGAGTTTCTTTACTTAAAGAAATTAAGGTATTTTGAACTTTGCCTATGAAATAAAACAGCAAATTTTAATCACTCCATTCTTCCTAACAAAAAGTTATCCTCTATCATTCAGCCTCGGTCCATTTCAAATAAAACTATCAGTAATCACTTATGTAGTATGTACCTTGATCCACAGGTACAGCTAGCCTGACTTTTACAGTTTACTGCCCTCACATTTTTTGAGTAAAAAAGAGTCATCACTCTCTAAGCTCCAGATTATTCGAACTAAGAGAATGAGGGGGAGGGGAATCAAAACCTTGAAAACTGATGTTACGGCTTAAGCTTGTCATATTAATATTCAAAAATTTATATGTTGGTTACAAGAACTATCTGACTGGGAAGTTATAAATCTCTCCACTTCACTGAAAATATATATTAAAATCCTATATTCGTAGGAACACAAATGCAAGTTTCCTGCGAATATAGGATTTTGATATTCGCAGGAACTCAAAAAATCATAGCATTTTGATTCCTTTTAGGAATAAAACAAACTTGGCACAAAACTATGTATAGCAAGAGTTAAGTTCCGGGGTCTAGAGCTGTGTACCTGAGCATACTTGCAATAATGATGCCCCCATTTTCTTGATGGCGTTTTCAGCTTTCTTAACTTCATCCTATCCGAGTTTATTATACACAAAATTAATAGATGGTTCACAATTTCAAATATGTGGGATATTTATAGAAATGCAACAAAATGATTCAGCAAGACTAGAGATGTCATGTACATTTAATGAAGTGCCACCAAATCATTAAATGATAGTGTGAAGACTTTGCGGTTTGCGATGATAGTGGTGCCAATAAAATGAAGTTTTATATTGACACGGAAGTTATTTGTCGGTGTGCTTTCATCCATGTTTTTAAAAATTGGACATGAAATTGATCCGGATGAAGCCAGTAGGCTATAATTGTGTGTGTTAGAGGTATATATTAAACAATAAACTAAATTGCATAAGAAAACAAAATAAGTCAAATTTAAATCCACTTAAAAGAACCATAATATGTCTCAAAGAATAAATAAACAATAATAAGAGGTATACATATGAGTTAAATAATAGAAAAATACGAATAAATGATAACAAATAATACTAGTAACGCAATTTTGTTTGGTCGTATTTATGTGGGTCCCCTTAATAATATCGGTCTGATTCCATATGTGGGATCCATTCCAAAAGTCGACACATGAATTCAGTCCAGTAATATATTGTTGAAAAGGGCATGTTAGAAAGTATTATGACTAACATTTTTCTTAACATGAATGCACTTCAAGATTATATATTATAAAGAATTAGAAAAGAAAATAACAAGTTAACAACTTTAAGTGGAACAATGGTAAAAAGCATAGTCCAAATGTTTCCATTGGTAAGAATCAAATCATCTGTCCTTTTTTCTCGTTTCCTTGCTTGTTCCTTTAATTGAAAATTACACCTTTGCTAGAAAACAAACAACTAAGAGAGAGCATGCTGCCCCTTAAAACTTAAAAGAGACAATACTTTTGTTCAGTTCACTTTTCAATTGAAAAAACAAGAGAGGAGACACGTGAATAAGAAAGCAGATCTGAATCCTCCTTAACAACCATGGTTCAATACTCAACAAAGAAATTGTATTTTGGTTTAATAAAGCTTTAACTAGTCATCAAACAGGTCCACTCCACTCAAATCAAGACAGTTTGCAACCAGTGCGGTGGTTCAATAACTGATTTTTAAATTACCGGTTAGAGAAGTTAAAGACTTAGACTGAACCACCCAATGAAATGGTTCACAGTTTGACCAGTCAGACTAATCCAGTCTGATCTAATTTTCATATTCTTAAATATAGTTTTTTATTCAGGGGAATAACTATCAGCCTATTCCGTTTTCTCTTTTCTAAATATACATTCCTTGCATACTATCTACAAGAATTATTAACAATTGCAATTTGTCTGTGTTTCCCGGTCTATTTACCGAACAGGAGAAGCTAGTGATTTTCTCAGTGTAAGGATTAAAACATAGAAATTCAAGTAAGATTTAAGACTAGGTATCACAGATACAAATTACCCACAATTCTTGTGGTTAAAAAAAAAGTTCTCAGACATTTCTTGTAGGAAAGCAGCCACTGAAGCATCAATAAATAGTAAATACCAGCATAAGATAAGAATCAACACTTGAAAATATATCTAGCATCTGTTACATACCTCAGGATCATGACCCTTGGCAGCAATAAACATTCCCCCAACACGAACCAACGGTAGACAATACTCAGCTGGAAAACAAATAACAAGAAGCAAACACCATAGTAAGAAAATAACCACAAGTGTTATTATGGAAGTAAAGGAGTAAATACTCAAATTAGTCCTTAGAATTGTAGGACTGTATCAATCTAGTCCCTCACATTATCGATATTCCAGATCAACATGGTACCTCGAATTTCAAGGTTTTAATCAAATGCATCCTTCTGTTGGAATTTGAAGGGACTGGAATGAAATTAAGTTGGTCATAATGTGGAAAAAAATTGAAAGTAAGTGAATAATGCCAGTGATGCATTTTAATACCACAATCAAACAGATGGACAAATTTGATTAACATTTTGCAATTTCAAGTATCATTGTGGAATCTTGAATATTGATAATATGGAGTACTATATTGATACAACCTTACAATTCCAAGGATCAAGTTAAGTATTTACTCGGAAATAAAGTATTAAATTATCAGGATGTCCCCAATAGTACCTAATACTCTCGTCTCTGCAACCGCCCTGGCTACAGCTATGTCAAATTTCTCTCTGTAGCAAAGATTCTGCCCCAAACTCTGTCCTGCGCCCATTACCATTTCAAGAAACACATTGAATAATCAAATTAAAAATTCTTATTAAAAGAAATGGATTTACCTCTGCTCTTCCTCTTACAATTTGAAGGTTGGAGGAACCGATAACACCCACAACGTGCTCCAAGAAAACGCACCGCTTGTTCATAGACTCCATCAGTGTTACATCCCAATCTATAGCATTAAGGGCCAGTTTTGATTAGTTTATCGATCTTATCAACAAACATAAGCACTTAAGAGATTTTTTAAAAGAGATTATAAAATAGCTTGTAACATGTACATAATTTGTTTTCAGCTTATTTTCATAAGCTAACAAATAGCTTATGAAAACATTTTATAGCTTATATGAAAACAGATTGACTTTATTCTATTTGGACTGGCTTATTTGAATTTATCTACTAACATAACTTTTGTGTGATCGCTTGCGAAAACTTATGAAGATAACTTATGACATTATTCACAAGCAATTTTCAGCTTATTTTCATAAGTTCTCCAACATGGTTTATGAAAACAAATTACAGGCTATACGAAAGCAATTTAACTTTATTTTATCTTCTGCTATAGAAACAGCTTATACATAAGCAAGTATCATGATAAGTGCTTGTACTAAAAGCTGCAAATAAGCTGTTTATCCAAATGTTTATATGATAAGCGCTTATGCTATATAAACAGGGCCTAAATCACACATCAAAAATGACTCCATCTAACAATAACACTTTGGTTAAGAAAGCGATTACATTACTATAAATGAAATTCACTTCACCTGGTCGAGCAATGGCCAAAACTACTCCCGGAAGACCTGCACCAGTTCCTACATCAACGAGTTTAACCTTATCAATGGATTTGCTGCTATGACTCATATAATTATCGCTCAACGGAGGCAAAATCGCGAGGGAGTCCTCAATGTGTCTTTCCATAACTTCATTCACTTCTTTAACTGCAGTTAGATTCATGCGCTGCAATTACAATTACAAAAAATGAGTGTGTTAAAGACGATTCAGCGTTATTGTTGTGGTTGTGTGTGAGAAGAGAAAAGTGAATAAATAAACTACCTTGTTCCATTGAAGAAGTGTGTCAACGTAGAGATGAATTTGGTCTTTCTGGCGAGAGGTTAGGGTTAGGAAATGGGAGAGATTGGATGTGGAATTGTTCTGACAGAGAGTAGTGTATTTCCGGGGCGTAAGGTGTTTGAAGAATGTCCACCGAGAAAACTGCAAGTTATTGAAAAGTAGTACCATTTCACTCCTACCACCGCGCGCTTTAACGTTATCCTGCTGCACTCAACTACTTTGTGTTGTGTTGCTAGCCGTTTGTAGTGGATTTTGCTTCTTTTCTTTTTTTAACTTCAAGAATTGTTCCCTCGTACCAAAATACCCCACACAACAATTAATTGCGGAGTAAACCATCAAATTGGTTAATGTGACTTTGTTAATGTTTTAAAGTAGTCTCGGTCTTTGTCAAAAAAAATTTAATTAAATCTTTCGTTCTATGAAAAGAATATATGTTTGAGAAACTTTTGACAAAGGCATAAACTATTTTGAAATATTGTCAAAAGTTTCTCAATTAGACTTATGTTTCTATGTTTTTTCACACGATGAGAGACTTAATTGATAAATTTTTGACAAAGACAGATACTATTTTGAAATATTAATAGAGTCAGAGACTAATTTGAGAATCACTTACAAAAATAAGGACCAAATTGGTGGTTTGCTCATTAACTGCCGCTTGCTATCAAACGGCTTTCAGCAATAGCTGTTGTTAGGGGTATTTTTAGTGTGAGGGAACATTTCTTAATGTGAGACCTGTGACGAACCACTTTTATCCTGCATGGGCTTGAGACCAAAGGTGGGAGAGTTGCTCTCTATTTATTTTTTTTAAGCAAAAGAGAAAATATATTAAATAAAAACGAAGATAAAGAGGATGGGAGACATTAGACCTGACTCACGTAAAACCCAAACGGGAATACATCAAGATAAATCAAACCAGGTGGATCAACTCTAATCTATCATTACACAAATTCACTTATCATGGGTGCAACCCAGCGAAACCACGTAGTGGCGCGAAACTAAGTTACAAAAAAATATGAAAAATGAACTTTGCAAATGAACAGTTAAGGTTAAAAAAAGGCGAATGGATTGACCGCCAACACGGTAACAAAATCCTAGTGCCAACAGCTCCCTGAATACACCAGCAAGCAAAGAAGCCCTTTCGAGCATACACGCGTAAGAACTCGGATCGAGGGATGAGTCCAATACGTCAGTAACCAGACCCTTTCGGGTTGACATGACCAGACCCTTTCGGGTTATTGAAACCAAAGCAGGCCCTTTCGGGTTATTGAAACCAAACCACCCCCTAAGCCAGAATCTAAGCTCCCTAATCTCTGAAACAAACACAGAACAAACAGCCGAAAACCTCGCAAAACAAACAACCAGCCAACAGAGAAGATCCAACAAACCTACAAAATAAAAAACAAAACACAAAGACCAACCAACAAAAAGCGGAGAGGAGATCCAAGGACCCTAACGGCGGAAGTTGCACGAAACCTCCCGGCATACACGAACGGTATCCAAACAGAACCAGCTTGAACCACCAAACCAACAAATTCGGACCAACGGCAACGATCTAGAATCAAAACACAAACCCAGAGCCAAGACAACCCAAATCCGAGTTTTAAAGGCCATAACAAAACCAACACCAACCTCCTAGTTCCTTCCAAAAGGCAGCGACCAAAACGCGACGAAGGAGGATTAAACCAAGAGAGAGTCGGTCGCCGGAAGGAGAAGAGCAAAATCTGACCAACAGAACTCTCCGGCGCGGCGGCCACCGTGAGTTTGGCTAACGAAAAACAGGACCAAGACACAAAATTAGGAGGAGAGATGATGCGGATGGAAGATCCATCATCGCATCACCAACACCACCCTCTACATCTCTAACATAAGCTGATTTGGATCTAGGGAGGCAAGGCTTTTGAAAATTTTAGAGAGAAGTCAGAGGATGTGTATTCTAGAGAGAGAAACCAATTCTATCTCCCAAAGTCAACTCGGAGAGTTGCTCTCTATGCACCTTCAATTTTTCACATAAATGTCAAAAATATATCAATTGAGTCTTAATTCTCGTTCGCTAGTGATTGTTAGATAACTATCAATGAGTCAATGACTATGTTTTTTTATCATGTCATCGTTTAACTAATTTAACAAAGTATCATGTTTCTAGTCACACACGTGGGACCTCAACATATAACTATTTAGAGCGATTAAACATAATGTGTAATCGCTCTAAGGAGCCTTTGTTGATTTGTTTCATATTATAATTTATTGAAATAAAATCAATTGATGTGTTTTCAGGATAATAATATGAGTGTGAGATAACTCTCGATGACTTCGTTTTTGATCGGTTCTCCAGTTAACAAATCAACAAAGTCTTTTTAGATCGTTTATACGCTTAACATTCTAAAAAGTCAATATGATAAATATTAAAAGTAAGCAACAACCTGTTATTCTATCCCTAATCCAGACCTAAACTTTGACCCACTCTAATTTTTTTTGAGATGGGAACAAAGGATGCTCTCAAAAGTAAGATCATATTTATTTAATCAAATGATTAAGCTCAAGTGGTTGATGAGATTTACCAAATGACATATCGCTCGAGGGAAAACCTGAGTTCGATTCTTGGGTAGAGTAATTCTTAACCAGACTTTACTTAAATTGCGGCCGAACTCCAAATTACTAAGACCCAATTTTCCTAGGAACAGGAGGGTTAACACAAAGGAAAAACATATTTATTCAAGACCGGAGCAGATTGAATAGGAAGATAATTGCAAAACAGAGAGGATATGATGTCTCGTGAGCATAGTTCAATTGCTAAGAACATTACATTATATATCATTTATGTAGGAATTGAGATTCAAACTTTAGATTCCTTACTTATTCATCTTATATATGAAATTCTAGACACTTTATTACTTAATAAAAATAAAAAATAAAACTTAGACATGACTTTTACAATATTGTTTTGCTGCAAAAGTACCAGCTAAACAAACATTTTTTTTCGAGGGACTAGCTAAACAAACATGAATATCAAGTTGAATATTTTGTTTATAATATTCTTGTTGCAAATGAAATATAGGGACGAGTTGAGACGGTTATATTTAAACCTAACTCATCCATAAAGATCAGCTCAATTTATCTATTGTTTGATCGACAAACAGTGGCGGAGCCAGAAAAAAATGTTAGGGTGGGCCATTAAAATTAACTATTGAAAAATTGTTTAAAGTCTCGCAAATTAGACCTATAATTGAATTATTTAAATTTTTCAGGTGGGCCACTACACTAATTTGCGGGAATTTGGATCAACCAAAACCTAAAACCGACATAAAATTGTATAAAATCTCGCAAAATAGACCTATAATTGAATTATTTAAATTTTCGGGTGGATCACTACACCACTTTGCAGGAATTTGGATCAACCAAAACATAAAACCAATAAAAATTGCATAAAATCTCACAAAATAGACCTATAATCGTTGATTTTTTAATTTTTCCGGGTGGACCGTGGCCCACCCCAGCCCATGAAGGGCTCCGCCACTGTCGGCAAATAAAATTTTATTAACACCAATCCAAGCACAACGCGGACTCAAACGGGAAAAAAGTTATAAAATGAAAGACCAAAACCATCTTGTAATCCACCAAAGGCAAAGAGTAATGATATTTGTACGATCATTTTATGATAATTTGTAGGATAATTTTCACTTTATCTCTTCTTATTGGTCAAAAATAGTAAAAAAGTGTAAGAACACAATAAGAGCGAGAGAAAATTGTCTAAAAATTGTCTTAAAATATCCTAATTTATTGGTATTTGTCAATGGAAATATCTCAAAGTGACATGCTTGTAAGTGTAATACAGGTTAACATTCTCTCCATGCATTATCTTCTACATTTTTTCTATTTGAAATTTAGATAAAGTGATAGGAGCTACAATATATTTATTGTGTACATATCTCTCTAAATAGAATTCGTTGTTTATATTGCAAAATAGAGAGGATTTTAACTTGTATTATACATCTCGCAAATAACTTTACATGATATTGAAAAATTTGGATTTCAATTTAGGTGACTTTGAAGTTTGGTGACTTTGATGTCTTTGTTATTATCCCTCTCTCTTAGTTAATCTTAGTTTAATCATTCGGTTATTCCTTAAATACACTAAAATTACCTAAGTGAAATCCGAAAATTTCATGTCTAGTTGTTATAATTCTAACAACGTCACCTTGGCAAAATTGTTTATGGTTTAGAGCATGTCTTGATTCGCAGCGTTGTAGGAACCGCTTATTAATAGTGTACGAAACTCAAAGTAAGTTCTTTAAAAAGAGTTGTGATATTTGTACAACTATATCTAACAACTTTAATGATAACTTTTATTTACTCTCTTCCTATTGGTCCAAAACAATAGAAAGAAAAAGGAAGAGAGAGATTAAGAATATAATGTGAGTATGAGAGAAAAAATTGTAAAAAAGTGGATGTACATATATCATTTCTCCTTTAAAAATGACTATTAGAGATGCTTTTGTAGGCTAAAGTTTGTTGTGGTAATTTCATCTGTAATGACAATAACCCTATAAGTTTTGCAACTCTCTTTTTTATATTTAGAGTTTGGCTACTCTTATGACAAAGAAATTTGGTTCTCGTAATATCCTAATAATGGTAAAAGTATGCAATCGTCAAGGTAAAGTACTGGGGTTTGTCCAAGTAGTTAGTTAAAAAAATACAAAACTTCGGACACAAATTAAATTTGGATACTCTTATAAAAATAAAAATAAAATTAGAAAAATAAAGGAGTTAAATAGTGGTATATTTTCAATTTTTCATATGCGTGTCCAAGTATTATGCTCAAAATCCTGTGTTGATTCATTTATTTTCCAACTAATTAACCTCTCGATAAGAAATTGACAAAGGGGAACATGATTTACTGTTCCCTTTATATATATGTTTGGATTTAGACTTTGTTTTGTGTCAAAAAGATTTGAATCTCATAAAAAGATTTGAAATTTTAACTTTTATTCCAGAGTCCTACTTTTCCCTTAAACTCATTATGTTTGCCATATTTTCCTCCATTCATAAGAAGAGAAAGTGGAAGAAAAGGCTGGCTTGTGCGTGAGTTACTGACTTTATCAGGGTCAAACATAAAGTCATAAGCAAAGGTTTGATGAGTTGTTTTCCAAGACCACTTTTGTCCTTATATGTGCTCAAAATAACATCAATACATAAGAGGAAGGCCAAAGAAAGTTACGATTAATCTACGGCTGAATGAGATTATATACAATCTATGAAGCACATATACTTACATAGATACCGGATACGACACAAATACTTACACGTCGATATAAGTAATTTTTTTAGAAAATCACGTAATTCAGTATAATTATATGTGTCGGTGTCGTGTTGGTGTCGAACACAACATGTGTCTGACACATGGACACGCTTATCCAAAAAATATCCATACTTCATAGCATACGATTGAACCAATGCAGATAAATTAAACAAACATTTCTTGGCCAGTTTTATGATAACACAAAAAATGACTTATAGGATGATAGGTTTTGAGGCAATACATTTATATATGAATATTTGAGATAACATAAAGTGAGCCAAAAAAAGCAGTGGCGTGCGGAAAAAATGTTAAAAAGCAAGCAGTAAAAGGCAATATAAAAACAAAAAGAATTAAGTAAAAAATGTTTTACAGTATATATGTATGAATAGAATTATAGAATGATGACTAGTGCAAGCATCAAGAATTAAGATGAGACCAGGTATACGGTACTGGACAAAGATTCAAAATATGCTTATCTTGGAATCTTTTTTCTCTATCTTTGTAAACAATGAATTATTGCTTTCAAGCTTCAGAATGTCGGGAATATTATTTGAGCTTATGTGAATAGTAACTAACATTTTTGTCCCCATAAGCTTGCTTTTTGCAGAAGGACAGCCATTACATTCAGAAGACCACATGTATATTCTATTTCTATTGTGATCACTTTCTCATTCTTTATTCCCATGGGTATATTTGTCTCTCTGTTCTGCCAAATTTTCTCTTTAACCAAACCCTATAAAGCTTAATTTAATATATCTACTACATATACAGTCACAAACAGCCTTTTACTGTTTTTTTTTTTTTTTAATATAAAGCTACTTATTGTAAGCTTGATTAAAAAATCAAATGGAATTTATCTACCCAATCATTTTGCACTTTGTATGAACCTGTTCCTTCAAACAAACAAAAATGAACCCGTCAATATTTTAAATTAGATCACATAATACTTACATTTTTCTTCTGAAGGGGATCACATAATACTTACATGAACATGAATTCTCCTAGTCAAAATATCCTAAATTCAAGTAATCAACATATCGGTGATCGTTGGATCAATATCGGACGGTTGAAATTTCAAAATTGGTATTTTATGTTTTAAAAAAAATAATAAAAATAATTAACCACATATTTTATGAACTTGTCTATCTAAATCTAACTATCACTATTATACTAATTGCGTGAATGTAGGGATGCCTAACTTCAAAGAGAAAATTCTACTTACATTGTGTGACCACAAATTGATCCTTCATGCACTAAAAAGATGAGATCGTTATAATTGTTTCCTAAAAATATGATTTCCTCATGTTACATTGTGGACTGCAGAAGGTTAACAATTGTTTTAGTTAAAAAAATAGTACATTGGTGACTAAGTTCTCATCGATAAATCAGTTGTTCGTGTTATAATTTGACTAAGTGAGATCATAAGTTGAAACATGTGATCTTCATCTAACGACTTCAATATGTTAAGTATGATTTTTGTATGAACTTTTTCGCACAACAATAAAGACTAATTTTATGAACCGACTAGTATTAATAAAAGGTGAAGTTTTCTCTTCAAAGACTACTAAACTAAGGAAAATGCTACCAATTGGCTGAAGGATGTTTGATAAGAATTTTAAAATGGAAATTTTGTCTTGGAATTTATGCATTCAACGCAATGAAACGTCAAAAAGTAATTTTTTTTTTATATAAAAGTTATCAATATAATTGTTTTCATTTTTTGAATATTTAATAACAAGTTTCCTTAAGACACTTGTTAGCAAAATCTATAAACTAATAATATGTTTAGTTCAATGTTCATTATTTGATTCTCATGTATGAATAGTCAATTAACCTCAATTTTTTAGAAGATATAAATTGTAACTTCTTTATTGATCTACATGCGTTGGTGGCAAACATATAAAACAAAATATACTAAACATTGTTGCATTTTTAGAGCTGAAATCAAAACAAATTTAATCATTTTTTTCTTTTTAAAATAGGTTTATGGTTAGAATTTCATTTTTAAGGTAAATAATTAGAACTTCAAACACTGCATATGCAATGTAGTGTCTCTGTCTGTGATATGTTTATGAGATTATTTTATCTAAATATTATGCAATGATTGTACTATATTTTATGTTGATTAGAGTGGCATGTGATAATCTAATTATTTCTCCAAAGAACATGAAATGGGGTCATATTTCCTTTTCGTCGCGAACAAGATGTGGAGGGCATAAAAAAGTAGACACCACAGTTTTCATGATAATTCATTCATTCTTCGATCCCACAATAGAAAAGGGGGAGAGAGAGAGAGAATAGAGCTATCAATTACTAGCTAGTCTCTTTCTCTTTCTCAGAGAGAGAGATGATGATGATGATGGCACGAACTTCCTTGGATTTTTCTTCAGCATTTCAACTACGACCTCACCCAACAACAATCATCATTATTCCTTCACCTTCCTTCCCTTTCTCTCTGACCAATATCCCTAACCATCATTACACTCCCACCTCTTCTTTTATCACAAACATCATCATTATCTTCCACCAAACTTTTGCTAATGATGATCATCATCCCCTTCACCATCACAAATACTTCCACTCAAAAGAAGCTGAAGAAGAAGAAGATCTAGACGGGGAAGACAGAGAAGGAAGAAACCCTAGCTACTTCAATATTCCAGTTTCAACAACTTGATTATATAAAGAGTGAAGAGAGTAGGGTCTATAGTGTTTGCTGCTAAGATCCAACTATACTCATCAACTCTTGGGGAATCAAGCGTCTCGGTCCGATCCGTTTATGCTTTTTGTTATAATTAATATTCCATTTCCATTGCTGCTGCTTCTACTACTACTAAGTATCATTTTCTTTTGTTTTTATTTCATACCAAATTAATTTTTGTTTGATCTGGCAGAAGAATATTATGTTACCTGTGTACTTAGATTGCATGCTTTGTCACTGTCTTCCTTCCCCCCCCCTCTCTCTCTCTCTCTCTCTCTCTCTCTCTCTCTCTCTCTCTCTGAGTGTAAGTGTTATAGTTTTGTTGATGAGAAGAAACAAAGTGGTATTGTTGTCGATATAAAATCTTTTGTCTAGATCGAAAGGCTTGTGTGGTTTGGTGTAGAAAATCATGCAGGAGAACGGAATATATTGGAGTTTTTTTTTTTTTTTTTAATATTAGTTAGTAATTTTGAAAGAAATTAATAATCAAATGGTTTTCTTCTTTGATATAAGTAGGGGAAATCATAGTTGTGGACTTTGTTGTGCACCTATTTTTGTTTAGCTGGTTACTATAGCTAGGGTTTCCCTGGCCCTATATGTATCATTTTTTTTTCTTTTATATTAATAGGTATAAGAGTGACGAGTTTGACAAAAAAAAAACTATATATGGATGGATATTCACAGTTTCTTTTCTGTGAATTATATTTATATGGGTATAGAAATAGAATTCATGAATAAAAAGGTTAAGATCATGAGCGAGATGGAGTAGTTTTCAGAAGTGAACGCTACACCTAACAAGTTCGTGGACAAAAGTCATTAAGATAACGTAATTAATTAACTTCTTGATATAAATACTTTACGATTGAATTTATCACATCTTTCTCCCTCTAATCCTTGCTTTGAATGTGATTTGTCTCCAAATTCCTTATTGTATCATGAATTGCTACACATCTAGATTTTTTATGTACAAATGTTAATGAATTAGAAATTAATTATATTTTATAATATTCGAACTTCAACATTAAACATTTTCCTTGAAACGTTTTCCGTGTCTCTTGCTGTACTGTAAGTGTAGTTTGAGAAACCGCATGCCTTGCTTTCTCACATGAACATCAACGAGGTGAGAACATATCTCTTTTTCGCATGTACATGTGTGCAATGCAAAACAAGTACAAAAGTAATTTGTCGTTTTGCATTGGTTGAATGGTTGTGGAGTTCACTGACATGGCCTTAGGCAAGTCAAGACCATGGTTGACCCAACATCGGGTAGAGGTACGCCATTCACGAATGACGGATACTATTCAATATTCATTCAAGTTTGCTGCATTTAATTTGTCTTGTGGGGAAAAATATGTTTGGTCCTTCAAAAACTTAATGGCTCGTTTGGTGCACAAGATATGATAGAAGCATGATAGGATAAGAGGTTGGATAAAAATAGGATATAACAGTGACAAGATAAACATTTATCCTATCATGTTTTTTGTGCACATGATTAGAAAAGGGATAACATTATTTTTTTGTTGATTAGCCCACATAAGCAACTATAGATTAAAATAGGCTTAATACATCGTTTGGTCCTTTAACTTATTTTTCATTTTCAATTTGGTCCCCTAACTATAAAGTGTCTCAATTTAGTCCTTTAAATCTTATGCCGTTTACTATTTTGGTCCTCTCCGTTAGTATTTTGCAAAATCTGTTAACTCATTTCCACATGTCATTCAAGATTGGTGATCAACGGTTGGATTTAAAAAGCACACATAGCTGGACACACAACATATGATAATTTATGTTATCATCTTCTTCCCTCTTCATCTTCATATAACCTTCATAGAAAAAAAATTCCATTTTAAAAAAAAAAATCCAATTTTTTTCCTTTTAAAAAATTCATCATTTCAATTTCATCAAAAACTATATAATCAAATTCTTAAATTTGGAATAAACACCACCACCATCATCTAACTCATAATCAAACTCATTTATCAAATTCATGAAAATTTCTAGAAACCTTTTCCTTCTTCAAATTCATGAAAATTTCTAGAAACCTTTTCCTTCTTCTTCATCCAAGCCTTCACAAAAGCAACTCAACAAACAATAATCCAAATCACTACAAGCAACACACCAATCATCAAATTAAAACTCATATAGCAAAAGTTTAATTTGATGTTTATGTGTTTAACAAGACCAGATAACGATTATGTGTTATATGGTTGGAAAATTCAAACTAACTTGCACCATTTTCCTCCTCTTCCACTTTTAATTCATGCTTACAGAAAATTCAAGTTTATGGGTTTCAATTTTGGAAGTCTTTTTTTTTTTTTGTTACTCAATTTTGGAAATCTATGAAATAATAATAATAATAATAATAATAATAATGATAATAATAATAAAATCTTTATTGATTTTAACTTGGAATTTTCTGGGTTTCAATTTTGTAGTTGATGAAGATGATGAGTGATGAGTGATGACAAAGAGGACGAATAAATTTATGGGTTTGTTCATCCCTTTATCCTTCTCCTTTTTTCCTATTTATGGGTGACTACTTTTTTCCTCCTCTTGAACCTTTAATCACTCATTCAATTAACCCTATGGATCCACCAACAACCATGCCGGTAAGCTTTCAAAAACACTTCAAGAGTACCTCAAAAAGACCAAAAACCCTCACTCTGAAATTCAATTTACGAAAATTTATTTTCTCTAATTACAAAGACGATGATGAAACAGAAAACAACTACACCAGATTATGGTTCACCGCGATTCGCTACAATTTCAGGATGATTGAACCGAAAGAAGAAACCGGAGAATAGAAGAAATGGGATGAAGAAACCCATAAATAAAAATTTCTATTAATTTTTTGATAAAGTAAAGAATCGGAATATAAAACTTCAATATTACATAAATTGTTAAGACCAATAAATTTAGTTAAATGTTTAATTATTTTTCTGGGTGAACTATGCAAAACAAAAAAGTAAAGGCTTCCATGAGGAAGAAGGAAAAGGTTTCTCGAAATTTTCATGAATTTGATAAATGGGTTTGATTCATGGTGGTGGTGTTTATATCAGATTTAAGGATTTAATTATATGGTTTTTGATGAAATTAAAATGATAAATTTTTATAAAGAAAAAAATTGGATTTTTTTTTCTATGAAGGTTATATGAAGATGAAGAGGGAAGAAGATGACAATATAAATTATCATATGTTGTGAGTCCACAGTATCCGATGTATGCTTTTTAAATTTAACTGTTGATCATCAATCTTGAAGGACATGTGGAAAGGAGTTAACAGATTTTGCAAAATACTAACAGAGAAGACCAAAATAGTAAACGGCATAAGATTTAAGGGACCAAATTGTGAGACTCTTTATAGTTAGAAGACCAAATTGAAAATGAAAAATAAGTTAAGGGACCAAACAATGTATTAAGCCATTAAAATATTATGCACAAATTTGACAGCAAAATATTCATGGAAACACAAACTCAAATTAGAATAGGAACGGAAATTGACATCAAATTAGAAATTGAATCGTACTTGAACAGTGATCCAACTTTTGTCAATCTGTTTTTGTCAATTAGAAACTATAATTACATATATAGAGAGTAATGAACGATGGGTTAATGATTGAAGTGTTGATTGCACGTTGTGTGATTCTGGAACAGAGGGTTTGTTGCATGTTTTCTTCATATGCCCCAATAGTCGAACCATTTGGAGAAGGACTGGAATTGATGTGGATCGAATCAGAAATTGACTTCAGAATTAGGAACAGATTAATATAGAATTTGATGTCGATTAGCATAAAATTAGAAGGAAAAAAAAAATTGAAAGTCAGAGTGGAGTGGTTGCGGTGGGAGTTGAAGCAGGTTCCTTTGTTAATAAAACAATACACTGTGATGTTTTTCCTATCAAGTTGCTAACCCATCAAAAACAAAGAATTAGAAAAACAAAAGGTGAATAGGATAGGATTAGAAATAAGTTTAATTTATCATTTCCTATTGCTGCACCAAATAGCATATTGGATCAGGATATGATTGGTTTGTCGTATAGTAATAATAATTAGATAAGTACAAATTGAGTTGGCAAGGTAAAAACATTATATAGGCTAAATTACATTTTTGGTCATCTAACTATTTAATTGGTGTCGGATTGGTCTTCTAACTAAAAATTGATTTATTTTGGTCCTCTAAGTTTCTCACTGTTATTACATTTAGTCATTTCTGTTAGTTTTATTCAAATAAACGTTAGGGTTTCTGTTAGTTTTACCTTGAATAAAACTAACAGAAATGATTAAATGTAGTAACGGTGAGAAACTTAGAAAACCGAAAAAAATCAATTTTTAGTTAGAGAACCAATTTAATACCAATTAAATAGTTAAAGGACCAAAAAGATAATTAAGTCCATTATATATCATTCTCTGCTAATGAGAAAATGCAGGTAAGATGAGACAGGACTGCAACTCATCAAGAAAATCGTTACTTGTGCCAATATTAACTTGAGAATTTTGGTAAACAGTGGGTATATATTGGGCGCCCTTTAGTTAATTTTATGTTTTGCTTTGATCTCTTAATATTTTTTGTTTGTTTCGTTGGTAATTTAAATTTGGTAAAATATATTATAAGTCCTTTAAATTTAAAGTTTGTAGCGGATTAATTTTTTAGTTTCTTTAGTTTTAAATGTAAACAAGTTAGTCTTTTAAATTTTTACTCCTCTTCGTCCTAAATTATACGTCGCTTTGAAAAAATTATTTCAAATTAAAGGTAAACGATCGAGTATTATATACACCTAACAAAAATCTAAAGTAAATGATTGTGTTCGTCTATTTTCTTTTAATCTTAAGGGTCATGTTAACAAGGATTTGTTAGGAAAATAAAAGTAAAAAAGTTTACATCAGGAACAACAATTTTTAAAGTCAAAAAGATTTTCAAAGACTGAATACTCGATATTTTTTTTAAGATAAGTTATATGTTTGTTTTTCTAAATTTTTGTAAGATAAGTTATTATGTTTGTTTTTCTAAAACTTGATATCTGACCAAAAGATTAACTAATTTGAGGAGTTCAATTTCAACAACCATTTATGGGGCTCCATTTAAAGGCAGCACAAAGGTTTATATGGATTATCCCACCAAAATTAGCATAAAAGGAAAAATTAAATTTATGACCTCAAAAGAAACACACTATAAAATCCCAAAGCAACGTAGGAACCCAATTAGATCCTAATAAGTGTCCTAAGAAAAAAATCTTTAACATTTTCCTAATCTTAATCATCTTGTCCCGTGGAAAAATATGTGCCCCTAGAATCTAAATTATTTGACAGAAAGATAAGTAAATGCGGCTAAATATTATGTTTAGTCACAATTTATACTTTTTTTTTTTTTTTTAAGGAAGTCACAATTCATACTTGAACTCCCTCAAACAATTTAACTTTAACTATTTCACTAAGCCATTTGGTTTTTTGGCCAATTAATTTAATGACTATAGTTTACCTTAAAGTGAATAGATAGAGTATATGAGGTTTGAATATCAGTCCATGCATACTACAATGTATTATCTCCATCAATTGACATATATCATGTGATCAAACCACTTGGTTTAAATTGTACCAAAAATTGATTTGTTGTTTTGTTTATATTGTTTATTCAAATACGTTTTTTTTTTCCCTTTTAAATTAATACTCCATCCGTCATAAAATGTAAGTAATAATTGGTCAACAAAAGTTAATGCATTTGGTTTAAATTTTCGTCCAAAAATATTAACTTTTGAAGGCAAATTTTTGCTTACATTTTTGGACGGAGGGAGTACATTTGATTGTTCCCACGGCTTAACTTTTTGTTCCCTTTTAAATTACCCCTCTGTCCTTTTTTATAAGACTATTTTACAAAAATCACAGGTATTAAGAAAAGTTGTTGGAGCAATAAATATGTCTGAAAAATGTATTATTATTACTAAATTGCCCTTTTTGTATAAATGCATTCAATGTTGAGTGTTCATATTCCAATATAATTGGTAGGTATTAATAAGGGTATAGTTGGAAAAAGAGTATAATACATTTGTTTGTTTCCACGGTTTAAATATGCTGGATGTGCGTCAGAACTCAGAATAGAAGCTATAATTTCCTATAGCTTAAACAAAAATGCAGCAAAAGGTTTCTTGAAACACAATAAATGAATTTGTAATGTGGTTCAAAGCATAGGCTAAGTGCATGTTTGGCACCATTTTGTAAAACGTGGTTTGATGAAAACCACGTTGGTGTAAAAGTTAGTGTTTGGAGTTTTTCGAAATCACGACAAAAATGCACCGTGAAATATGCATATATGTTTTTGTGTGTTGCAAATGGGAAACTAAACACACACTAAGTTGGATAGACATATCAAGTTTGGTTTAAGGCTATATGTTTGCATTAAAGAAAGGCCAAGGCTAGGGTGGGAGAGCTTGATAGGTCTCTCACCGTGGGAGAGTAAAAATATTTATTTTCAGCCGTTGGATAGTGAAAGCTCTATGATTACTATCATACTCTAACAACATTAAATACATTTTATTTCATCTCACGTTTTCTATTCTCTCTCCTCTTGGTTCTTCCTTGTCCAAATCCACCCTTGTAGAAATAATCATCTTCCATCTTTGCACTGTTGAAGATCTATGGAAAGAATCATTATGCTATCAGCTGAGAAACAAATCTAAAAACACCTTTGCTGCCATTTCATGCTCACCGTTTATCCTTCCATTATCATCGTAACCCTTTATCGCTCATTCATCAATTGAAGAAAAGGAAACATTTTTGTGTCTAATTTCCAATTGAAGAAAAGGAAACATTTTTGTGTCTAATTTTTTTTAGAGTTACTTTCAGTTGAAGTTGTTTAATTGAATTTTAAACATTTCTTATTCTAACTATGGAAATTTCTTTAAACATTTCAATTGAATTTGAAACTTATTATCAAATTACCCTAGTGGTACTTTCCAGTAAAGTTCAGATTCATACTTCTCTTGAAGAAATAATTTTGCTTATTTGATAATATATATAATGGGTATTCATCTTAAGTTTAGATCCATGGTTCTCTTGAAGAACCGTTTCTTATTCCAACAGTGAAAAAGTTAAAAAGATTTTTGGCTGAAACTTAAGAACTAGAAAAATTCTGAAAAATAATGGAGTAAGTTATATAAAATGGTTATGTTTAGAACTGTGTTCGGAAATCATTTCCATGTGTTGTTGAGAAAAAAACAGGGAGAGAAATTGTAGGAGTTAGAAAGAAGAGAGAACAGAAATTGATAAGGTGTGGGAGGGTGTACAATGCACTTGCTACTTTTTCACTCTCTTACACGGTGGGAGACCTATTAAGCTCTCCCACCCTAGAAGGCGCCTTAAAAAAAAGTCGATCACTGATGTTGTTCTCATATTTGGATTCCATTACATCGAAGTGTAAATTAATACTAAGAGAGGGATGAGGAGAAAAAAATATAGTCCAATTAAAATATTCACGGTGCCCCGAGTTTTATAGAAAATATGCACAACTATTGACTTCTTTATAAATATAGTAGATACTTGCCCGACTCAATTTTGAAGGTTGAGAAAATGAAAGATATCTTCTAGGACAGGTAGAAATGAAACAGTGGATGGGGTGCCCTTTTTTTCTAAGCTAACAACAACTAAAAGAGTCTATAATTAACCCACCACAAAAAGTTAGTTAACCCTCAATAAGAATTGTTAATTTTAAGTCTCAAAATTTATCATGAGAAGGTTGCAAAGTAATGTGCAATTCTTTCTTTAGATTTTCAAGGTAATAATTGAAGCTAACAGTTTTATTCAAGATTTTTCTATCATGTATAAATCTGTCCATTATATTCTTCATCTAGTAATATCTATGTTGAGAGAATTGAAAAACGATAAAAAATATTAAAAGGTGAATCATGGTTTTCTTGATTACTTGAGAATGAAACAATTATAATTTTTCATAGAGATCCTATGAGAGAGTATAATAAGCTACTATGAACTCTATTGCATAGGATCATAACTAACTTTCTAATAATCAAGGGAAGTTGTTATATTTTGCTAACTAAAAACTTATGAAGCCCACATACTTCAAAATGGACGACGTATCGTATCTTCTGCGTATCCTGCACCGATACCTGCCCGATACTTCCTGATATGGAATACGAACGATAGGCGGTGGAAACTGATATGCGCGAGCTACCTGATGTTTCTATTATATTTGATATATATATATATAATTGACTAGGTAATGATGTTTTCTATTTAAGATATATTATATATGTAATTGACTAATTTGTCGCTTTCTTTATTATCAATATTACTTACATTTATGTTTCTATCGTTGTCGCCGTCTGTTTTGTGTCTCTTTGTTTGTTTGAGAACGATGTTATTGTTGACTGATGTGTGAAGGCAATTTCATTATTGTGCCTTATCGTTTTTCTATGTCTGCTTGGTCTAGGTTTTGCGTCAATTTTTTTCTTTAGAGTTTTAGTCCATATTTTGTATTTAGAGTTTTAATATGTAGTCTAAATTTAATTTTTTTTATTGAAGTATCCAAACTGTATCGTATCTTAAATTTTAAAATTTTCTCGTATCGACGTATCGGTACAGTATCGTATCATGTATCCGGCTTCATATCTAAAAACTAGCTAATGCTTTGATAGTCTGTGTTGCAAGTAATTGGGTCGTATGGTGTTTTTCTTCACCATAACTCCACATTATTATTATTTTGAGAAATGATATTTGTACAACCAAATTTTGACAATTTTGGAGACAACTCTCTCTCTCTCTCATACTCACATGTGTTTTTATTCTCTCTCTTCTTCTTCTTTCTCTCTCTATTCATTTTATCCAATAAGAAGAGAGGAAAAATGGTTGTCTCAAAAGTTGTTTAAAATGAGTTGTACAAATATCACTCTTCTATTATTTTTTAGGCTTAATTACACTTTTGGCCCCCTATCTTTTCAAAAGTTGCGATTTTGACCCCCTAACTAATTAAAATACAAAACAACCCCCCTATTGAGTTGGATCTTTGGCAGTTTTGGCCCCAATGCCACTTTTGACTTAGTCTTCGCTGACGTGGCTCCCACATCCCTTAAGTGAGGTGTCATGTGTCGACGATTGTGGGTGCCACGTCAGCGAAGACTAAGTCAAAAGTGGCCTTGGGGGCCAAAACTGCCAAAGGTCTAATACATAGGTGACTGTTTTGTATTTTAATTAGTTAGAGGGCCAAAATCGTAACTTTTGAAAAGATAGGGGGCCAAAAGTGCAATTAAACCTTTTTTTTTTTTTTATATAAAACAACTTATAATTTAATGTTCAATTATCTTTTTCATAATTTTAGATCTGTGATAAATTTCAAAATTATATGCAAATACTTTTAACACAAAATAAACACTTGCTTGTAGATATTGTTGTGAATAATACCATTTTTTTTTTGTCAAAAATAAAAATAATTTTTATTTTATGAAAATCAAATTTGTGTTTAAAATTAATTTTTGTATTTGATTGGTAATTAAATTATAGTCAATGAATTAAATTTGAAAAATAAACTTGTGAAATTATGTTAATTTTTTATAAGTGTAATAAAAAATTTAGAGAACAAAATCATCCAATGTATTACGTAATTTTTCTTCTAAAGAATGAATGATACAATCGAATCAACCGATTTAATCTGATTATTTTCTATGGTTCGACCAATAATCTAGTGAATTTACCATTGACTCAGTGACTCAAAAGTCGATTAACAATAATTAAAAAGGAAGTCGCATCTAATGAAAATATAAACAATAAATCATCCTATCGAAAATTGGAAACAACAAATACGAATTTTAATCCAAACACAAACACCCGAAATTGTAAAGCTTAACCCGAGAAAATAATGGAAAAGAAGCGAAAAAGGAAGGTAAAGACGGAGCGCGACGGCGATCGAAACCCAAACTCAGTTCAGGTACCCCAAATCAAAACCGAGAATCCAAAGAACCCATTCCCTTCACACAGCGCACCCACCCCACAAGAATGCCTCGAAATACGCGACAATCTCTTATCCCTCCACGGCATACCTCCAGAACTCGCAAAATACCGCAAATCGCAACAAACCAACGACACCGTGGAGCCACCGGAAACCGTTCTCGACGGTTTAGTCAGAACCATACTCTCACAAAACACAACAGAAGCTAATTCCAATAAGGCTTTTGCTTCCCTTAAATCGTTATTTCCTACATGGGAACATGTATGTAGCAACTTCGTTAAAGTGTTATTGTGTTTATAATTTATGGTTGTGTGTTATCTTAAACAGTGTTGTTTTGTTTATTTAAGGTGCATGGTGCTGAGAGTAAGGAGTTGGAGAATGCTATTCGGTGTGGAGGTTTAGCGCCGACTAAGGCGAAATGTATTAAGAATTTGTTGAGTTGTTTGTTAGAGAGAAAGGGGAAAATGTGTTTGGAGTATTTGAGAGATTTATCTGTTGATGAAGTTAAAGCTGAGTTGTCTCTTTTCAAAGGAATTGGTCCTAAAACAGTAATCTTCTTTTCCTAATCTCTTTTTTTAGTATCTTATTGGTTGTTTAGTTAATCAAAATAATGTGATCACCATTTTAATCACCTGAACCATTTATTTATCATTGTTATATATAAGGTATTAGGATTAGGATTGCTTTTGAAGGCATGTCTAAAATTACGAATGGGGCCATGTTTCAATAAAGAACTCAATTAACAGTTTATAGCATAAGTGTTTACAAGTTTATGTATAAGTTATTTCTATAGCAAAAGATAAAACAAAGTCAATATGTTTTCATATAAGCTATAAAGCACCTTATGGACATGTCATAAATTGTTTCTATAAGCTCTTCTAAACATGCCCTAGATGTAACCTTGTCATTTCTTTCTAGAATTGAATCATATGTGATAGTGTACAACGTTTTCCACTTGAATTACAACGTTACAGTTGCAATATGCAACAGACTTTGGAACTCATTATCCGAGTATCTTAATTCCTTTGGCTTTTTAAACAACAATGCTCATATGCAGCTGCAAAGCTAATACGTTGTAGAAAAAAATGTTAAAGAGTCCCACATCGGATAAGAGATGGCCTGACAATGTGTTTATAAGTGGGGGTAATCCTCACCTCACAAGCCCGTTTTGTGGGGTTGTGTTAGAGCCCACCACGATTTATAAGAAAAAATAAATGTGTTAGTTGTGATTTGATAAAAACATGAACTCTGGCGCATAATTTTGTTTTCCTCCCATTCAATTTTCCTTACCTGATGTCATTTCCAATTCAAACAGGTTTGGATTTTTTTAAAAAGATAATAGGTTTAATTTTGATGTTATGTGTAATGTGAGACAATGGGCTTAATGGTCAGGGCACATGCTTATAAGGTATTGACTCTTGTAAAGCCTATTGAATTCCCATTATCAGAAAACAGACCCTGGCTTGGCCTGGGGAGTAAAGTGATTCGTTACCTGTCACCTTGTTGCTTATTTTCTTGAAGTATAAAAAAGTTCCCTTGTTTAGGACATTGTTTTCTTAAAAATCTTTTTCATGAGGAGGATAATTTTCAAATCAGATGAAGGAAGGACTTTTCCATTTTGTTTTGGGGGGGATATCATGGTACCTAGTCATCAGACCTTGACTTAATTGTGTAACTCTTTTTCACCAATACATAGAGATTAAGTATGATAAATGTTATTAATAGGATAATTTGTTGTATCGGTGATATATCAATGTTGATTGTATTTTATTCCATCTTTGTATCATAATGTCAAAATTTGCAATGCTCTTAAATTAATATTCAAATTCAACATAAATGTTTAGATCATTTCCTTCTTTATGTTGGTTTCTCTGATTACGTGATTGATATAGGTGTCTTGTGTGTTGATGTTCAACCTTCAGCTAGATGATTTTCCTGTGGACACTCACGTATGTACTACTGATTCCATCTTTCTTTTACAGCATATGACTCCATTGAGTTATTTCTTAAAACTTGAATATTTATGCAGATATTTGAGATTGCGAAAACCATGGGTTGGGTACCAGCTGCTGCAGACAGAAACAAGACTTACCTTCATCTAAACCAAAGGATCCCGGATGAACTTAAGTTTGACCTTAATTGCCTTCTGTATACTCACGGGAAGCTTTGCAGTAACTGCTCGAGTAAAAGAGGGAACAAGCAACAGAAGAAATTCAATGATAGCTCTTGTCCTTTATTAAATTATAACAAAGAGCCAGTTTGATCTTTGAATTATGAAAACTTATTTTCTTTCAATCTTTTGATTCCCAGTTCAACACGGGAACTCTGATCTTCTAACTATATAGAACCCTACTGACTAGTGTTATAGAATTAGGCAGGATAACTCTTTTGAGAACAGTTAGAAGAAAGGCTCGCAATTTTGTGCTGGTGCATGAAAACACATGAAGGGTTTAGTTTGGATTGTATGAAATTGGTCAATCTCTAATTGGATCATTTGGTCTTTTATGCGAGATCTGATTCTGTTTATAGAATGATAAGGATAACATTTGTTCTAAAGTTTGCATCAAAGGTTCTTACTGATGCATTTACTTATGCTTCTAATTCCATGTTTCTCTTTGCAAGTATTGAAAGAAGTGAACCACCTACCAGAACTTGCCACCATTAGAGATTAGAGACCAAGGTGAAAATCCAACAACGGATGACCCAAATCCAAAGCGGACAGCCAAACCTCTTTGGCACACTTCACCACTCTTCATTAGCTGAAAATGTTAGCTCTAATTGTAAGAGCCTCCGCAAGTTTGATTAACATCACGACTCACGAGTTAGATTTCAATTTTCTCTAACCCACAACTGAAGTCTGAGACTCACTGAAATCAAAGAAGTTAAAAATTAATTGAAACAATAGTAAAATATGATTTGAATCTTGAAAAGTTGAAGTTACATCTATCCGATGAACACTAAATCAGTATAAAACAACTTTGAGCTTCGGTACAATTTTATCAAATGTTATCTAATTTTAACTTCTAGTTGGGGTTTTATGTCATGTGTCTTTCTCTTCCTAGGTGTAGGTCTTCCTCTCCCTCCGTCTTTTTTAAAAAGCAAATGGTTTTGTAAAGATTTGAACCAGCGAAATTTTAAGCCATTTAATGGCGCTTCTCTCTTTGCTTTCTCCCCTCTTGTGCTGCCTTTAGAGCCACTAGACCATGTCCAACCCCTTGACTGGCTCGCCTCACCCTTCGGATTCCCCAAACTTACTATGACAATTCTCTTTCTAGTGGTGCGTCCCCCACCTAGTCAACCGCCTCAGACTCCAATCCCCATTGTCGCTCCTCCAAAGCCACTATGACAACTTTGTCAAAGAAACGATCTTTATTATAATTGAAGTAGATTAAACTGTGGATTCTCCTTTCTCCATAATTAAAATTAAATGTATTTAATTTTGTTTAAATTTAATATCGGAGCAAATACAAGTGCGGATGAGAACTATCTACTATTGAATGAGGTGCCGTCCAATATAGACCCTATCTATTGGAGGATCTACAATTTTTAACAAAATATTATTTTTGATTTTTTTTTTAATTATATTTTTCATACTTTTTAATTGTACAACTCACGTGTACTCTCGAAATTCATCATCTATCTATGAAATTGAAACACACATGAGAAGCAAGCAGATCTTACCTATACGACCTGTTCTGTTCTGTTCTGTTCTGTTCCTTGTTCTTTCCCCTTTCAACAACATTTTCAAACCAAGTCCGCGAATCAAACCTCTTTCTACATCCGAAATACAATGATTCCTCGTCGCTACTTTTTGACATGTCTCCTTATCTTTCTTCTCGTACTTTCCACCTTCTCCTTCTCTCACTCTCAACCCCATTGGTCTTCCAAGAAAAAACGCCTCGGAGAAAAAGTTCGCAATATGTATGTAAATTCTATCACCATATTTCAATTCGTTGATCCTATTTCTACACCAATTTTTAGCTCCTTTAGATGAATCAATAGTTTGGATCGGTTAAGTTATGAATTATCAAAAACAAGGCTTAAATTTAAGGTTTATAAAGCATTGATTATTGACAAATTATTATGCAACTTCAATCCGTGAATTTTGTTTCATTTTTAAATCTCCATACATTGAAAAATCAACATAGAAATTTTGTTGAAGAAGGGTGTAAGAATTTCCATAACCTTTGTATTAGGCTAAGTACTAACTCAACCTGCTGAAAATATAAGCAAATCTTGGTCAAAGAAAGTTGTTCCAAATTTTGAGTAATATTTTGTTCTTATTTGAAATTAAATAAATACTTATCACTCTTGTTTTTCTGTTACTGTTGTTTGTAGGTTTCACCATGCCTATGACAACTATATGACTCATGCATTTCCGGTTAGTTAATGTTACTCATTATTTGTTGTTTATTAATGTACGCACAGAATGCAATGTTAAGATTGTCATGTTCTTGCAGCACGATGAGCTAAAACCTCTCACGAAAACTTTCACCGATTCCCTAAGCGAGCTGGGAAATTTGAAGGTAAATAATTAATGACATATATTCAAGAACGTAAGAAGAAAGTTAGTTAGAGAACTGTAAAAGTAACCGTTTATTATTGCAGCTTGAACGTTTGCCGCAAGACTACAATGGTTCTGCCCTTTCGCTAATTGAATCACTGTCTAGGTATTTGATACAGCTGCTAGATGAATTAGAGTAGTTTGTGTAGTTCTGTTTTTATTCAGTTTGGTGCTTTCTCTGTTGAACACATCTTGTTGAACTGGAAACTGATACATATGGTTCTTGTGTCTCTAGCCTTGTGATTATGGGCAACAATACCGAATTCGAGAAGGGAGTACGCTGGCTTTCAGAAAATCTAAAATTTGACGTTGATGCTCGCATTAATCTTTTTGAGGTAAATTCTTGATTTGGTTGACATTATGGATTCTATAGCTCTGTGTAACATGACATCAGACTGCTCGGAATTTGGAAAGTTGTTTGCTTTAATTTATTTCTGAATGATTTCAGAAGACTATTTATTTTGAGCACTTGATTCTGAAGCACAATATTGTGTTTTACTTCTCACTTGATTGGAATTTGGAATCATTCAGTGCAACATTAGAGTTCTTGGAGGACTTGTCTCTGCTCATTTACTGGCATCTGATTCTTCAAAGAAGTTGCTACAAGGATCTTACAAGAATGAGCTACTAGGCCTGGCTGAAGATTTAGGGAAACGTTTTCTACCAGCGTTCAATACGCCTACTGGATTACCATATGCATGGATTAACTTGAAGGTACTGTATAAAACACTCAAATGTCCGAGATTTTGTAAACTTTTTATATAGACGTGGAGACATCACTTTTTATTTTGAATGTTGAACGATAGGTAATAATACCCCAACTGTTGGGAGTTCTCGTTACATCACTAATATTCAAGAAAAAAAGTTAGTAAAGTATAACATCTTTCTCCGTATGGAATATCATAGACAACAATGCAATCAATAATCATATATGGGATAGTTAAGCCTTGTTCTTGCAGTGTTATTATTAGATGTTTGTCTTTGTATTTGAACCATGTTGCTTCAGTTTTTTAGGAATATAAGATATATAAATTATAATCTGTTGCTTTTTCTTTCTTTTGTCTTCCATCCTTTTAGAATGAATGATATATAACTCCATACCAATACAAAATATTATGTGCACAGTATGGAGTAATGGAGAATGAGACTACAGAAACAAGCACTTCAGGGTGTGGTGAGAGGTCAACCTTAGTACTTTATGACTAGAGTATAGTAAAACTGTTAAGTCTGGTTGCTTATAAATTTCCAACTTTGTGCAGGTTCGTTGATTCTTGAAATGGGTGCTTTATCAAAACTGACTGGTGACCCCATATATGAATCAGTAGCTTTACGAGCTCTCCGTAAGCTATGGAGTATGCAGAGCTTATTAAAATTATTTGGAACCACACTTGACGTGTCAACTGGGCAATGGATTGAACATTCTTCAGGAATTGGAGCTGGTAAATAGCTCTAAACTGTGATATTGTCTATCATTCAGTTCATGTGGCAAACTAGCCTATCAATTGCATACTTATTGTCCATTGAATTTACAAATGAACTGTGCCTTTTGCTGTTGACAATAATGCTGTTTGATATTTTAAGTTACTTCTAAACTTACAAATGCCAACGAGCTGAACTTGATGTTTATTATGTTGGATTTATTTTCCTGAATTATTTTAGGTGTAGATTCCTTCTATGAATATCTACTTAAAGCTCATATCCTTTTCGGAAAGGAGGACTATTGGAGAATGTTTCATTCTGCTTATGTTGCAGTGCAGAAGCATTTCAGACACGGTCCCTGGTACCACTTTAACTGCAAGAAACACGTGTTTGTTTTACTAGCATGCTTATCCGGTAATTTTAAAATTGAAAGTTATTGACGAAAATCTGATCAACAGTTATAACCAGGTTAGTTGATGTAACACAGGTACCACGAAGCTGATATGAGGACAGGAAGAGCAACTTATTGGCAGCTTACAAGTCTTCAAGCATTTTGGCCTGGCCTACAGGTTAGTAGCTGGACTTCAAAATCACAGATTAGAAATTTTGTTTGGTATCTTTCTGAGTTTGTCTATGACTTGCGTAAACCAGGTTCTTATTGGGGATATATCTGCTGCTAATTCATCTCACCGTGAGTTCTTCTATGTGTGGAAGAAATTTGGAGTGCTGCCAGAGAGGTATTTTCTGATTTAGTTAACATCTTTATAACATCGGTCTTATTGTATATCGCCATCATTCTATCATTATCTTTTTGTTATTACAGTACTAGATAATATATATCACATTCAATCATAAATCCATGTTAAGGTATTTGCTGGACCATCAGATGCTTCATCCTACTGAAAAATATTATCCGTTACGCCCTGAGTTTGCTGAGTCAACATTCTACTTATATCAAGCTACTAAAGGTCCGACAATTCTTCTATGTTTGTATTTTCAGTTTATTGATATTTTGGCATTTCTGTTTGACTGCTTCTATTAATATACTCTTAAGATTGTTGCTACACTTGTAAATACTTCTTTAGATGATAAAAATGACCAAAATCTAATGACTCTAAATTTAAGTGGTCATCTATAGCGAATAACAATATTTTAGTCGAATAAGCTTGCATTGCAGCCAGGCCTGTTCAATTTGTTATTAGCAATTAACCTAGAATATTGACATAAAAAAATGAGTATTAGCTTAGTGTTTTGTATCAACATAACATCATAACAATATCACAATTATTTGACTCATTTGAAGTGAGGAGGTGTACTTTAGAGGATAAAGTGCAGGGATAGCCGTTGGGTAATCAACAGTTGAGATTTTGATAAAATGCATACACGTATGTAACAAACTATGAAGTTGTTGAGATCTCAACAACTAATTTTCTGATAAACGGTCATGATTTTTCTTCTTATCTTATAAAGTACACTCGTCACTTCAGCGAAGCTATTCTTTTTTCAATTTGACGGTATAACGAATCAACGATACATCACATCACTTGTTCACATCAATATTTGTTAATCTCAGATCCATGGTATATTGAAGTTGGCGAATTAATAGTCAATTCCCTTAATTTACACACAAGAGTAGAAGGTGGGTTTGCAAGCATCAAGGATGTGACAACTATGCAGTTAGAAGATCATCAACATAGTTTTTTTCTTGCTGAAACGTAAGATCTTTTTGCCTTTCCTCTTTCATTTAAGAAATAAAAATAAAAAATGGAAATCCTCACTCATATCATTACAGAACATTAAATTTTCTAAGATTAGTGATCATGTGCTTTCTGCAGGTGTAAATATTTGTATCTTCTCTTTGATGATTCATTTATGGTCGACAGTAATTACGTATTTACCACTGAAGGTCATCCCCTTCCAGTACTAAGCACTTGGCATGAAGAGCTTCCACAAACATACATTCCAACTAATTGGACAACTCTGAAGGTATTTTAACAATTTGCTTTAATGATACTATGCATTTTGTTTATATAGAATTATAGATAATAGTAAGTAGTGTACGGACTATGGACATCCTAAACTTTTCTTTATTAACAAATAGTATATCCCCACATAACCCTCATAGAGATGAATTGCTCTCTTTTTTTCTAAGAAAAAGTATAGAAAAAGTATTAGAGTACTATCTACTCCCTCCGGTCTTATTTATAAGAAAAAGTTGACTTTTTAGATTCATTGAGTAATTGATGTATCTTCTTTAGAATATAGACCAAATACATCATTTATGTAATTAATCAAAAAAGTCAAATGTTTCTTATAAATAGGACCGGAGGGAGTATAGTGGACTATGGACCTCCTATACTTTTCTTTATGATCCACACAAACTTAAAACACATGAACTTGAAAATATTGATAAATATATTTTTATGTGCAGAGACAACCAGCAAATCGAGCCAGTGCAATGTCATTGCAAGTATGTCCTGCTATGACTTTAAATTCAGGTCAACATATAGAGAGTGCTTGCCACATCTCCGATGTTCGTAGTGATCATAGGTGTTTGACTGATAACGATTGTGGAGTTGATGCAACTACCTGTAGAAGAAGATCATGTAGCATGGCTGGTTATTGTGGACTATGGCTCTTCATTTGATACCTTGTTTAAACAATTTTCTCTTTAGGAACAGAAAATGTAAGTGATTGACAGTCATAAAAAAAAGATAAAATTCAAATATCACAGGGTTTAGAGTAAATTCGTAGGCACACAATTTAACAGGCATTTTTAGAAGGTTTTAGCTTTTATTTTGAGAAATGCTTTGATAGAAGAAGAGACGGGAGGAAAAAAAGAGGTCACTGTATTTTACCGCGATATTATGTTATTTAATTTGATACATTGAAAATTTGTATATATTTCCTATTCTAGACCTATTGGGCACATCTGATATAAAGAGAGAAACAGCAAAGAATAAATAAAAAACTTGAAGAAAAGTTTATAAAGAAAATAATGTATGTATACTCGATATACGCAAATAGAATGGAGAGAGTCTCAATCCACTTAAGTTGGTTTGGTAGTCTTGACTTGAGATTTTGGAGTGTATTTTTTTCAAAGTCTTAAATTCGATTCTCTTTGGAATCAACTTCGGTAGGCTAGTTTGGTTTGTTAAAAAAAAAAAAAATGGAGATGCTTAAAATTTAAGTTGAAAACAGGGTTGTCTAAATTGGGTTAGAATTGCCTTTATTTATTATACTCTTTATTTGCTGAATTACTGTAGTTTTGAAAATATAAATACAAAAATGCGACATTATATAAGTTCAAATCTTTTTTATTTATCTCAAAACTTACACTTGGAATATCTCAATCCAACTCATTAAACCAACGAATTCAAGTCTGGTTAATGGGTTAATATGAATTAATCATTTTTTTTTTTCAATTTTACTTATAAGTATGAAACGTAAAAGTGGTTTAATGTTAGATGGTAGTCTCCACTCTCCTTTGTCCGATTGGATGAGACTTACAGTCTGTTTGGTTAGCAAGAAATAGGGACGAGAGAGAAACTGAAGAGAGAAGTATGAGAGAAAGAGGCAATTTCTTTGGTTTGGAGGAGCAGAGAAACAGGCGAGACAGACAAAATTTTGGTGGGGCCCACACTTTTGTGGTTCTCCTCAGATTTGCGAAGAAAGAAGAGAGAAAGCATCAACATTTCTATTTTTCCTATTTGGCCCTTATCTCACAGTGCCATCACGTTGAGAAAGCAATATCCCATGTATAATATTATTGTGATCGAGTGAGTGCTGAAACTAATTTTTTTTTAAAGAACTGAAGCTTATTTATATCTTTTAGTATGTTAGTTTTGAATGAGTTGACGTGGAAATATTACAAACTTAGTTCAATGAAATAGTAAATTATAATTGAGTTTATTATACTATAATTATAATTATAATGTCAAAATTAATAATTAATTAGTTTATCTAATTAATAAAATTAAAGTATATAATAAAATTCATTGATTTTCCTTTAAAAAAAGAATTAATTAATTTAATTTTGCTAGAATATGTTTTTTATTCAAGGGTATTTTTGTACTTTCAAAAATAATCAATACTTCTTTCTCTTCTATCTCTCTCTTCTTTATCTTATATCAAACAACACATCAAATCTACTCTATTTCTCACATCTTTCCCTCTTTCTCTCTCACCTATTTCTCTCTTCTCAATTTCTTCTCACACAACCAAACATACCCTTAATAATAATGATGATGCAAAAAAAAAAAGAGTGAGAGCTAGTTGAGTGTGGTGGCCTAATGAGAACCATTGATGGACAAAGGTTATACTATTGTTTCTCCAAGAATATTTGACCCCTTACAGAAAACATTGAATTTATGTTAGACTATTAATTTTTTTACTCTATGTCTTTCCTCGCGCACCCTATTTTTTTTTTCTTTTCAATTTTACCCCTAGTCCAGATTTCTTTTTTCGGATTGCATTGTTAGAATTTTGCAGATGTTTCCGGATTTTAAAATCTGGAATAATGTTTTACCAGAAGTTTTACAATTTTAATCTTCAAAATTCGTAAAATAAAATACAAATAAAATAAAAAATAGAAATAAAAAGACACAAACATAAAAACAACTCATTTTATTAATATATGAACAATAATTTTCAAGTTTTTTAAGCTTATTACATAAGATCCTAAATCTATTTCTAATCTTAACTTATTACATAAGCAATACCGATGGCTCATGATGACCATCATGGTCTCAAGAACGACGACGACGTGCGAACCATGTTCTCTGTCTTTGGTCAGCACAGTACTAGAGGACCGATCGAGTTGGACGCTTCGTTGGTTAGATCTGCTGAACAAATTCTGAAAAGTTTGCACCTGACCAGGAACTACGAAGAGATCCGGGCTCTGCTGGAGGGACCAGAGGAGGAAGAAGTTAGTTTAGATGATCCGTGATAATGTGCTTTGTTTTAATTAATCGTGTGTTTTATGTTGTTTTAATTGCGTATTAGTTATGTGTTATTGAATTAAGTTCTTGCATTATGTTTTGAATAATATATATGTTATTTAAACTTTCATTATGTTTTAATTTACGTCAAATATGTTCATTTATTCGATAAAATAACCAAAGATATGCTTTTCGGATTATGAAATCCGAATTTGCCTAGGGCGTATGTGGGTTCCGGAAAACGAAATCAGGAATACCTTAGCATATGATTCTTTTGTATGGACCACATTGCACCAAGAGTTTATGTGGTCCACAACATCCAAGGACCTCTATAAATACATCATCTCCGGTTCTTCTGCATGCTGTCAAAAATACAAACAAGCACACCAAAGAGATCATGCAAATTTTTGTCATACTGCTGATGATCTTTCTCATGCTATTTTAAATATATAGATCTCTATATAACAGCATGATGAAGATCCTCAACATGCTATCAAAAATATACAGATACTCCTTGATGCCTCCTTGATACATAGATAACTCTAAAATATCAAGAGGTTTCTATGAGTTCGATCCTTCTGTCTGCCAGATGAATATGTCATTTGGCAAGGCAGCATGATCGAACTCAAAGAAATCCCCTTGAAAACACCTTTACGAAAGATTCAACATTTATGTTATTATGGTTTTTTTCAACTGTTTATTTGTCTTATGTTGATTCTATTTATGTTATGTACCTTTGTTCTGTTTTTTTCCAAGGCATTCGCAACGAAAACGATCCAAAAAAGGGTTTGATGCGGTTCAGACTTTATAATCCGGACCACCTTCATGCATTCCGGATTATAAAATCCGGAAACCCTCAATAACATTTTGGGCGGTGACGTTTCACCAAAGGTTAGGCCGGTTAGTGGAGTTTTTATACGTTTTTTTGGACGGTTTTGAATGAAAAACACGTTTTCCTTGACTTCCAAATATGACTTGTTTTAGGCTATAAAAAGGCTTGGATCTTCAACATTTTCCTTCATTATTCTTCACCATCCTTTCTTACATTTTCTTCAATTTTTTTTAGTTTTTTAGGTAGATTTTAGGAGTGTTAGTGGTGTCATGGTCGGGGGTCGTATAACGGTCAACAACGACCCTTAACATCAAAGAAAGATACAAAATATTCATATCGTATTTGTCCGGATTATCATTTCCGAAAACACTAACAATCTGGTCCGGAATACAAAATCCAGACCAGAGATAATTTTGGAATTTTTGTAGGGCACGCGAGAAGGCAAGATGGTGAAAAAAGTAATAGTCTTCATGTTAATCCTAAGTTCGTAAGATAAATTGAGACACGTTCGTTGTTTTGACAAATGAAACACACTTTTACAAACCTTTCCTTTTCATAAACCCCTTTTTCAAAATAAATTAATACAAATGAAAGGTAAATTGATGAAGGAGAAAATCATACTTATATGGTATTCAAGACAATGAAGTTTCTTACATGTATTCCTTCTAGTTGTAAATAATGTTCCTTTTGACTAAGATGCATTATTAAGACTAAATGAAACATTCAACAAGTGATCAAATGATAGCTTTCATCAAGTAAAATACACACTTCAAATCAAATCAAATAGTATAAGTTCCAATAATTTGATGCATTTTGTGCTTCTTTTATGTCAACAGACTATAATAGACAAAACAAATTATGATCGACAATTTGTGAATTGATTTTGATTAACGGACTAATGTATCCCGGTTTATTTTTGTGAAAGTTGAGTTTTTATTAAGTTCTGTTTTCTTTAAGGATATGATACTTCAATCAATTTTAAACCAAACTATAGAATCATTTATAATTTTTGTTGTCAATCAGCTAAATGTGTTGAGAACAACTATGAGAAAAATATCTTGTGCTAAAAATAGTAAGAAAATAATCTTTCGAAATATTTGTACAGACTGTTAAAATAGTAAGGAGGTTAAAGGAAATTTTGCTTTGCTTTTGATGCACGTTTCGGTGCAGGACCTAGTACGGAAGGTACTTTACCCTAATAGAATCATTGTGATTCTTTCTTTTCTCCACTCTCTTGAAGTGCTGACATTGATCTTAGTGGAGTGAGGTCTGTTTTGTTTGCAGTACACGTCGAGTAATGAGATAAGGATGGAGGGAGCAGAGTAGATTATTACAGTGTTTTTACAGCCTTCAACCAGCTGTCTACAACTTTGATCAATGCTCTTATTCCAACAACTTTGCCTTATTTTTTTCTTTTCATTTGGATTTGGATGTATGCAGCCAAGTTGGACTGGTTTGATATTGATCCCATCCATCCAATCCATAAAGAAAAAAGAAACAAGACAAGAAAGTAAATTAGACATTGGACCACAGTCTTGTCCTTTTCAACAAAAATTGAACAACTATTGTAGTTGAAATGTAAGATAACTCATTTTGGATTCAAATGTGAATGGTTAATCTCATATCGTCTATAAATGAGTATATATGTCTGATCTAATATGTGTAGTTTCCCTCTCTTGTGATCTTAAATTGGATGGGAATGTGGTTTCACTCTCTTATACTTTTGGACTCTCAATGATCCCTTTGACTCCTAAGCACTCGTGAGTTTTAGAGGATGGATCATTGTAGGTAACGACGTTCCATCGAACTCCTAAACAAATAGTATCAAAATCATGATTCAGTTTGGTAGAGAGTGAGAGGGGGATCTTGGGGTTTGAATTAAATATATGACGTGAAACTCACATTTAAGAGAGATTGTTGGGTTAAATGTGACTGGTTAATCTCATATCGTTTATGAATAAGCAAAATATTGGATAAATACCATATATCAAATGTTATAATATTTTGAGTGAATATTTATTGTTTCCCTCTCTTGTGATCTTAAATTGGATGGGGAATGTAGTTTCACTCTCTTATAATTTAGGACTCTCGACGATCCTTTTGACTCTAAGCAGTCATGAGTTTTTACATTTGATATTTAATTAAAACAAATACCACTATGTAGTAACTAATGTTCTAGGTGAAATGCAAGATAAGTACTAAATTTCCATATTCGATAGATGATCTGCTATATGTTAATACTTAAGAAATTAATAAAGAGAAGTGAATGAGAACATTAAAAATGTTATTTACTCTTATTTTTGTTAAATCTATACCAATCAATCAAGTCACAATCCTTGTTAAATCTTCCTCAAAAAAATCCTTGTTAAATCTATTTTGTAATAAGAAGGGAAAAAATAAATAAACGATAATGTGCCAAATGTTGGGTTATGTAGGTAATTTCAGCTGGTTGCAAATTGAGTTGTGGGACCATTTTCACCTATAAATAGTAGCATGTAGAATATCAATAAACTATACTCTACTCATTAACTTAAGGTGCAGTCTAGCTAGATTTTAAAATTCTTCTCTGTAATGGCATTACACAAGCTTCTTGTCTTCGGGTTGTTGCTTTTAGTGTGCCTCTCTAAGGTACTAAACTAAACCTGATATTTTGTAACAATATTTTCTTGATTTTAATTAATTTTTTTGGTGTTTTGTCAATCTCATGCAGGTTTCATCTGATCATGAGATAGAAAAGGAAGAAGATGAAGAAATGCATTTAACTGATAAGCCGGTATATTATATGCTCTCTTTTCTTTCTTTCTCGAATGATATATATACTAAAGTACTTGACCTTTTTAATACTTAAATAGAACCTAATATATGTTAAAATGCTTATCTTCAGCTTATTGTGCGAGACGGAAACAGAAGGCTAATGCAAGACATAGGTAAGCCAAAAAGATAAAACTAAAAGTATCTAACTAACATATTAAGATTTTTAAAGACTAAACTTAATTTCTCATAATCAATTTTGCGCAGACTGTGGAGGGCTGTGCAGGTCAAGGTGCAGTGTGCATTCAAGGCCAAATTTGTGCAAGAGGGCATGTGGGACTTGCTGTGTGAGGTGCAAGTGCGTCCCACCAGGTACTGCTGGTAATAGGGAGTTTTGTGGAGCTTGTTACACTGATATGACCACTCATGGCAACAAGACCAAGTGCCCTTAGAGATCTTATCAAAGCCCATGGGCCTAATTAGTTTGGGCTCTCTTCATTTCCCATTTAGTATCTACTAGTGTAGTTTAGTAAATGGGTGTGTTAGTTTGAATGAAAAAAATAAATAAAAGGAAAGTATTTCTGTTGTTGTATTAGTAGTATGTTAAACCTTTATAGTAAATGGGTGTGTTTTCTGTTTTTGTATGTTGTGGTAGCTAACTATGAATTATATGTATAAAACTGTGTGTTTAAGATCGTTTAATATATAAAGAACAGTGCATTATATTCCCTTTACAGTTCGGGTTCATCCATCTTTAATTATTCTTATTCTTGTAAAACTGAGATAACATAACTGGTCCAGCCCATACACAAATTTGGATTGCTTTTTCCTTATTTCTATTATCACTATTATTTTTATACAATTCTTTAGAATATTTATTGACATGTTAGTATATTTTTTATTCACTGAGATTTGAATTATGATCATTGGAACTCTCTTAAGACTTTGTTTGTATTGATGAAATATATATGATGGAATGGAGTGGTATGGAATGTGGTTCCGTTGTTCAAATTTTTGAAAAATTAGTGGAATAGAGTGATATATGATGAAATCCATTTCATCTCATTCCATTGTTCTTTTTCCTCCAATTTGGAATATATAGGATAAAACAAGCTTTCTTTTTACCGCTATTTTTGTTATTTTACATCAGCCCTATATTCTTGCTTCTGCATCTTCAACTTTGTACCAATTTCTTAGATATTGATTTATTTGTCGACTGGTATTGTCTCATTTTATCATCACAAGTTCGTCCCCCCTTTAATTTATATCAAACTAAATTAATCCTTACTCATACTATTCGAACAATTTGAGGATGAAATTGATCGATGCGGATAGATTAAAGAATGAAAAAGCATATTTACTCCAATCGAAAAAGATAAATTGAGAGGATGTTAAAAAATGAGGTCTCTCATCCTTCCTCACTCCCTCCTTTTGGTTTGTCCACATTTGCAACATTGCATAAATGTGGAAATTGAAGGAAAAAAACATATAAAAAGTGTTTTTGACTTTGATTAGTTGTGACTAACATATGTATTGTTCTCTTTGAAAGAAAAAATATAAAATACGAAAGGATAGGCGTAACGATACATACACGGTTTGAACAATCAATGAAAACTACAACCGAACCACACCGCGAACACGGATACCATACTTTTTTTTAAGGGAGATAGCATACTTCATACTTGTTAATATTGAATAATGAAAATTGCTCTTCTCCCTTACATTTTTGCTCATTCCCAAGTGATCTGATCAAAATACCCCCAAATGACTTAAGTCACGTTTGAGTCACATTGATCCAACGTGAGTTAAGTCACGTAGGTACTAGGCCAACATGATTTAAGTCATGTTGAAGAAGAGTTTTGGTATTTATTTTCCATCAATTCTTCACAAAGATGCTATTTTTTAAAGACCCTACAATATACAATATGTTATGTTCATTTTTTAAAAGCATGTTATGTAACGTCCTCTTTGAATTATTTGATTGTTTTAATAAGTTTATAATATATTTATATGATTATGTGATTTATTAAGTGACTTATTTTATTATTTAATGGAATAGGATTTGAAAATAAAATAAGATTAAAGTTGTGGGGGCTGTTTTGGAAATTAGATGAGTGATATTTTGTTAAGTTATATGTTGATATTTATTAGAGAAATATATATAATTTGTTATAGAAATATATTTTATTTAGTGTAGAGATATATTTGTTATTCGTTATAGAAATATATATATATATATATATATTAGAATAGAATATTGAGATTTTGGGGAGATTTGGATATAAGAGAAAAATAAGTAGGTTAAGGATTTTTATAAATAGGAGAGACCTAGTTTAGAAAAAACATAACGTACGATCAATTTTGGAAAAAAAGGAGAAAAAGCCAAGAGAAGGGAGAAACACCTAGAGAGCTGCGATTTTCATTGTTAAGGTAAGGGTGAGACTAACTTTGCAATTCTGTTAAGTATGTGAATCAATGGTTAGGTTTAACATGAAGTAGAATGAGTTTTAGAGAAATTGAAAAGTAGGTTAAAATTGATGGAATTGATGATTAAACGGTGAAAAGTTGTTAGAATGATGTAGAGATTGTCCCTAGACCTTAGATAATGATTATGATGAATTCTGGAATCAAGATTAGGCTTAAAACCATGAGAGTTAGTCATTTTTATGCAAAACTGCACTTCTGCCCGTAGCGACATTCATCGCTCGCCTCCCGAGCTATGATCCTCGCCACGACGAATGATGAACTTCATCGCTCGCCACGCGAGCAACCTTACCCGCCTCGCGAGTTGCACGTCGCAGCTCGCCGTAGCGAGCAGATGAACTCGCCATAGCGAGCATGACCAGAGAGCTATCCAAATTTCGTGATTTTGACTTTTGAGTTGATCCTTAGATGCTTTTGAGTGCCTGAGCATGTTTAATAATGATTATGAAGAATGTAGGATGAGATTGAACCTGGATAGATTTTAGAATAAAACTTTGAGAATCTGACCTGAACTCGCCATGGCGAGCAGAGGCTCTCGCCTCGCGAGTGACCTATTTACAGAATACTTGTTTAGGATTTTGCGATCTTTGTAGCACGAGTCGTTGAGAGTTGAACCTTGGGATAGTTATGAATATTATATATAATATTAATGATGATCTGTGAAGCTGATTTATGATGATTTGATGATGTTATATTGTGATATAATTGTATATGCATTACTTGAATTATATGTGAATAATTGAGACGTTGTTTACTTGCATTTGATATTATTATGTCATGCTGTTTTTGTATACTACTGTGTTATTGTTGTTATTTAACTAAGCTGCATGAGTCGGTCTAAGTTGATTAAGATGATGAAGTTCCAAATTATTGGATTATACAAGAGTTTGTCGATTTAAGATGTCTAAGAGGTCGAGTCCATGCATTAGCATAATAAAGTTGAGGGCTTGATGCCCTGAGAGCCTATTTACGCTCAAATACGTTGGGGGCTTGATGCCCTGGATTGGTACCACATGCATATAAGAGGTCTAGGTTGCATAGTCAAGTTGGAGTCGCATTTGTCGAGTCAAAGATGTTTAAGTTACCAAGTTGTTGAAGCTGTGATTCTTTATATGAACTATTAAAGATGTGATATATGATATATTAATGTCTATGATGAATATTATGATGATTTTAGGTTGTTAAATATAATTGTTGAATTATATGCTTAATATTATTGTTTTGTGAAATCTCATCCCTTCTGCTTGGAAATGTTGCTCTTCGTATGAGTAACTTGCAGGTGATCGAGAATAGTTGATGTCGTGTGAGGTTTCTCTCTCGTGTGTCTTAGGTGCTCTGATACGTAACGGGATTGGAACTTTGTTATTGCTTTTCTATTCCTTACGTATTGTTTTTGAAGATTTATGACTATGATTTTCGATTGGATTTTTATGAGATATTTATGAAGAGGCCTTCGTGTCAAAGACTGTTTTAGTTATTGAATAAATTTCACTGCGAAGTATTAAAGATTTTGTTATTGAATTTTAAAGGATAAATAGTTATTTATTCAGTTTATGATTTTAAAAAAAGAACGTGACATTCCGTTTATGTGAATACTCTGATTAAATAAATGAAATTTTTACTTTTGGAAAACGGGTGTTACATGTTATGTCTTAGAAACAACAATAACAACAATTCATTCATGATCCAAAATAAATCATAACTAAAAATACACAAGTACGCGTAATAAATTTCAAAATTAATAGAATACAACAAATTTATTTAATTTTAATTTCATCTCCGTTAAAATAAACGAAGTGTTACGTTACATTACATTCTCCCGAAATATGTGGTATCATCATGATGTTGGATTTAAATTAAATTCTTGAAAGTTTGCGGAATATGTCGACATTGAAGTGTCTTATACTTAGTGTAAAAAATTTGCAAGTCTCTTTCAAAACTCAAAAGAATGAAGAGAACACAACACATGTATTATACCGAATCAACTATATAGGTTATCGCATCGAATCCCTTTATATAGGATGAGTAGTCACATAAAGGAGTACATCTCAATATATTCTATTGAACTTAATCTTACTACCTTGCCAACTGACAAGTTTCAATTGATAGAGGAGCATGATCAAACACAAAACAACATCTTATAAATGCATTTCCTTTTGTGACACTCATCTTATACGAAGGAATTCGATGTGAGAACTTATATAGTTGATTCGGCATAATACATATTGTTTTCTCTTCATTCTTGTAAGTTTTGAAATAGACTTGCAAACTTTTGAACTAAGTATAAGACAATTCAATGCCAACATCTTCAACAAACTAACAAGAATTAAACTAAAATCCAAAAAAAACAATGACATAATAATAATAATAATACCTAAACATCTTCCTCTGACCGAATCAAATTCTTGAGAATATCTTCAGGTGATCTCAGCAATGTAGCATCCATCTCGATCCTCGGAAACATGTTGTGCTGACCAAATGTCGATAACATGCTCCTCACATCGTCGTAGTTTGTTAACTCTGGCTGACTGAACGTCAATCTCCCCACTGAGTCGAATGATGGATGCTTATATCAAACATATTCTACCCTCTTTTTGTCTCTGTGGTTGAGTCGTTGGTTGATTTCATCAAGTTGATCCTTCAATTCTTTTAACGTGACATCGTACCGAACCTTGAACAAATTAGAGTTTCCACCATTGAAGCATACTTGAGCGTTGAACAAATTATTCATTGTTTCGGGTGCTCCCTGTTAGAATGCGATCTCTTCTCTTTGGTAGGTATCGTATATAAGAGAAAGCTTTGACTCATCTCCCCGAGTGGGGCTTCTCCTCTCTTTCATAAATTGTATAGAATAACCTGTGGGAAGAAAGTCCCGGATCTACACCATAAGAAATTAAAAACAATCAATGAAAAACTCATTCAAACATTTCATCAAACACTTGGAGTACAAATTATACATAAACCCAAAAACTAAAATCTACAAAATAAGCATGCAAACATCTAAACATTTAAGCAACATAAGTCATTTACATGTAAACATTGTATCAATTCTTTAAAAAAAATCAAAATTTAAACAAACCATGAAACTATAAAAATTCTAATTTAAGAGGAAAAATGTAACATATAAACATAAAATATCAATGGTACTTGATTGTGAAAACTTACTTGTTATTGGAGTGTTGTTTGATTTGAAAGAAAAAATTGAAGATTTGGATGATTTGAGAGAGTTTTTAGAGATTTTAGATGTGAAACGAAGAAAAATGAAGAAATGAGGTATTGTCAGGCCTTTAAATGTACGCTACGTAACTTAACTCGCGTTGGATGTATCGAACGTGACTTAAATCGCGTTGGTTATTCCTCAACGTCACTTAATTCACATAGGTTATATTCCAATATGACTTAAGCCACGTTCTGTTTGTGTCACCAAGCAGAATAGGCAGAATTGCTTCATTCATGCATTCATACATACATCTATTTATTCATTTTCATCCATGTTTTCATCAATCATTCAAAATACGCAAATTCATTCATTCAATCATTTAAAGTTATAATACACAAATTCATTTAAAGTTATAATACGCAAAAATAAAACCAAAAATGTACTAAAATGACATAAAAATGCGCAAAGACTAAAAACATCATATCCTAAAACATCTAAAAACAAAGACATTTTTATAAGCCATTACAAAAATATCTTTTATTCTTCTCCCTCGTCAATTTCAATTTCAATAGGATTGTCCTCTGCACTTCCTAGGGCACCTAGTTTTGGCTGTGGACCAAAATAACAGTTCTTTCCACTCCTTCTCAGCTTGTTGAAATTGTATATTGGCACCTTGGCATTGATTTTTTTTAGATCCTTCGCATTTGATGACGTGCCATGTCATGGTGGATTTTGCTTTCTTTTTCAATTGAGTAACATCATATCCAATTTCACCTCCTTTTCCTGCTGGGCCTCACCCTCCTTTTTGGGCCTCTGCACTCTGTGTCATAATCTTCCTGCCTGCTCTCAGCTTGTCCAGTCTTTCAGACATATCTACACAACATTTTTAAAAGCAAAAACTCAATGATTTTCATAAGGACATTGTGTCATTTCTAACTAATCAACAACAACAATTCACATTGTACCCAAACTACCACATTGTGCCATTTCAATATCTAAACTACCAAATTCCACTCAAACTCACTATAATCAACATTAACAATTCAATTTCTAACTAATTTAATCATTAACATTGCAAAAAATAAATAAAGGTTTAAATATGTCATTAGTCCCTGCACTTTCACCATATTTTGGCATTGGTCTCTGCACTTTTTTTAATATTATTTTATTCATTATTTTTAAACTTAAAAATATCATTAATCCGTGCACTTTCAATACTTTTTTATATTGACCCTGCACTTTGGTATTGGTCTTTGAATCCTTTATAAAAATAAAATAAAAACTTTCTATCATATTATTATGTTTTATTTTTATTTTGTTAATTATTTTTATTGAGAATAATTATAAAAATGTCCCCCAAACTTAAAAATTTATATATATTTTTTCTTATCCTTAACTCAAAAGATATTAAAGACACACAATTAACGGTTAACTTTAATATTTAAGGTTACAATAAATAATATATCCTCTAAAGAATTTGGATAATACATTCTGTCTCTAACACATACATTTCTTAGTAATTCCCATTGATGATGACTCGGCTAGCAGAGGTACCTTCTAGATCTAAGTTGGCTTTCTTCTTTGGTACCACATAATCCTTGAGATATTTGGATGATTTTACTATGTTCCTTTTGGCCCGTATTTGAGATAAGAGTTCATCATCTTAAGCTTGCAGTCCTTGGTCGTCTGTCTCAGGTCCTTGATCCATAAAAATAATGCAGAGTTAATAACTTCATATTACTTTAACAAAATGCATGTTTAGTTCAATTTTTAAGATAGAAGAATTTTATTCAAACTTATCTTAAGAAACTGCTAGAATTAATTATTCATAAGGAATGAGTGTCTCTAGCTTACTTTGTTGTGAATTGGCGTGTCTCTATTTAAATAAGTCATAAGTTATGGAGAATTGAACAACCAAATGGCATAACAGAAACAAAATAAAATAACAGATCCCTTTAAGAATGAAAGAGCCATGTAAATATTAAAGTTAACTGTAATTGTTTGTCTTTAATATCTTTTGAGTTAAGAATAAGAAGAAAAAAAAAATACAAATTTTCAAGTTCGGAAGCATTTTGCACATAAGTACAAAACTTCAGGGGGTATTTGTCAAACGTCATGTTGACTAACAGAAAAATTTCACGGAAGGGGTAAATTGATTAATGTTGTGCAATTTCGGGGGGTAATTGACGTTTTGTTAATTTTAAGGATGTAACTGATGAAACTTACAATTTTAAAGGGGTAATTGCCTATTTACTCATTTTTTAGGTGCTTTTTGTATGGTCCATAAATAAACTACTCATGAAAATGGTTTTTTTTTTTTGCTAAGAATCACATGAAAAACAATTAAAGAAATTCACATAAGTTTTGTCATGATTTCATACTATTTATTCCTTCCTCGGTTTTCTCATTCATTAAATTTCATTTTAAATTATATTTCATTTAGCATATATTTTGACAAATTCAATATATATATTTCATTTATTTTTTAAATATTAAATTGATAGAGAAAATTTTAGATGACAATTTGATTAAATTATTTATTGTAATCAATTTTATAGATTTATAACGAAATAATTTTGTTTGGGCTCATTATTTTTATTCTAAACATGCACTCTTGATAATTTTAAACTTAATAGAATAATTATTCAAAAAAAACTTAATAGAATAAGTGAAATGCTTATATTTTTTAAGCATTTTTGTTTATTATTTTAATTAATTATCTAATTATTGGGTGCCCCTAATTCTCACCCTTTAGAATAAGGTTCATGGTTGGACCTTTGAAAAACATATGCTTTGACCGGTTGGCACATTAAGGAAATTTTTCTTTTCTTATTTTTTAATTATAACTTTATACTGATCATGATTATATATTGAATCAACAGCCTGATAGAATATATTTTTTTAAAAATTAATGAAATTATCCAAAAAACTTTTACTTGTTATGACCCAGATTTTACTTGGTAACCAGTTAAGCTATCAATAAACGTATTTTATATTTATTCCTTCTTTAATAACAAATTCTTCATCCCAGTACCGCAAATATAATTAAAAACACACTCCTCAATTATAATCATATTATATAGAATTCTCACTTTCTTCAAATTTGTCAATCTTTGCTTCCGTTTCTAGTTTCCTCTGATTCATCTTCCTCTCCCCATCACCACCTATTTTTGTCGTCCAATGCCTGTAGACAGAACCCCATCATGGTCTCCAGCGTCGAGTAATCTTACCATTTGATGGTGAAGAACAACATTTCGTATGTCCTTCAAAAAAAAAAAATAAACATTTCGGTTATGTCAGCTATAGCATAACTGCGCACAAGTTCCTCTCAATGAAATTAAAAAGTTATAATCGGCTATAACAGGTTTGGTTCACACTCAACTTTTTAAACGGGACCATATCAGGGTACCCATATATATATATATATATATATATATATATATATATATATATATATATATATATGTGTGTGTGTGTGTGTGTGGTTTCTTTCACTTTGACGGTGAATTAGTAGAAAAGAAGTGAAGCATCTCGGAAAGTGCAACAACTGCAACAAATAAAATTTTGAGAAGGAAATTAATGGTTATAAATATTTTATCATTTTATTTTTTCCAATTAAGATAAGAAAAGTAGCCGTGAGACAAAAAAATGATAGAGTACAAACAACTTAAATTAACATATAAAAAACGTTACGAAGTCAAAACAAAATATAAGCTCGTGAGAAAATGAACATTATCAAACAGTTTTTTTAGTCATATAAATTCAGAAACAAGTAAGTTGTATTATTATTATTATTATTATTTAAGTTGTATTTTACAAATAGAATGACTCTGTGTGGCGGATCACTCTTTTTGAGTCCATCTTTACTCTATTTATGATTGTTCAATTTACTCTTTTTTAATTTACAGATGTGGTAAAAACAAATCTAAAAGCTGAGATTAAAAGACATCATCCCATGCTTTTTTCACTCTATGTCACTTGATCCCTTTCTCCTCCACCTCCTTCATTCCCCTTTCAATTTCCCAATTTCATTGCAAAATCTATAACCACATAAAATGATTTTGATGAGATTACTTAATTGAAACATGAAATCTTTCTAAAACTGAAGAAGAAATTAATTAATTAAAATTGAAATTGCAACAAAGGGATTGAATGAATTTTAAATTGACAATCCTGTTAATCTCCTTTATAATGTTTTGGAATCGCAACAAGATTTGGATTTTGATTCTTAAAACACCGTCTTTCAAAAATTCTTTACAGGTTTGTTTCTTTTTGATAGATTTATGAGACAACACAAAAAACATAAACAAAAAACGCCTAAGCTTGAATATGGATTCAATTTACTATCAATATTACTATCAATCATAAATTGAAAATTAAAAAGTTTATTGAATCGATTCTGCACACGGGAATTTGGAGGACGGTACTGTGAGGTTGTGGAGAAGAGGAAAGGAACAAGATGAAAGCTTCAACATACAAAAACCCATGTGGTGTCTTTTAATTTGATACTTAATATTAACCATAGGATTTATTTTTGACACATGTCACACATCTGCACATTGAAAAGGAGTAAATGGAGGAAATCAAAATGGAGCAAAGATGAACTCATCATGACCAACCGAATTCAAGGCAAGTTGAGCATTCAAGCTGTCAAGAATCTGTTGGAAAAAACCACAAATGCAACATAGATGCAACATAGAAACTTTGTCCTTGCCAAAACCGCATGGTTTTCTCTTCTTTGTGATGTTGATGTTTAGGAAGCAATTGGACTACACACGGCTCTGGGATGGGCAGCAAACGTTCAATTCGATAATGTCGATTTTGCTTTAAATTTTAAGAAGGTTGTGTTGTCTCTCTTAAATCAACTATAGATAATAATAGCGAAAAATAATTATCTATAAACAATACTTCTGTCAATAATTTTTAAAACTCTCATGTCGAATTTGATATAAGATAAAAAAAAATAAAAAAAAAACATTGAACTTAATTAATCAGACACTTCAGGAGTAAAACGGTGAAACCATGTGGCGAACACAATCAGCCACGAGAAGCGTGTTGAATTAAAACGGTGAAAAGTAGGACCCAGTTTTACCAAGTCAGACAGACACAATAACACAAACGCGCCTTATCATGGGTCCCACACCAACTTCCTCCCCTTCCTTCCTTTGTCTGAGGTTGTTCTCTTCTCTTCTCTTCTCGCTTTCATTTCACTCTCTTCTTCTTTCGCGTAAGAAGTAAGAAACACTCTTTCTCTTCATCCACCACAATTATGGTGGCTACTTTCACTACACAACGAGAATTCTTCATAGCCCAGAAACATCCTACACCAAACAAACTTCATAACACAACACACATGTACTTTTTCTTCTTATTCAAACGAGATACAAAGTAGTTTCGTTTTTATTTGATGGTCTTGTCGTTTATCAGTTACTTCCTCTTTTTGGCGTCACAATATACTTTTTATTATTATATATTGGTGTGTCATGTTTTGTTTCTTTCCTATCTTTTATTCTTGCTGTCTACACCCCCATGTTGTTTGCTTTCAATTTTGAATACCCTCTTTCTTCATTCTTACTGTTACTTCGACTATGTCGCTCAAGAGGGGTCCCGATGATAACAAGACTCCAGATGATAAACGTAGAAAGCCTCCTCCTTTTTCCAGGTCAGTGAGTGTGTATGATCTTTTTGTACTTCATTTATTTACTTTTGATCTTTCTGTTTGATTATGTTTTGAGGAAATGGGAATGGTGAAAAGGATGAATTTTGATCTGAAATCAAATGGGGTGTTTTTGGTTTTGCAAATGTGAAATTGTGAATTGCATTTTTATTAAATTGGGGCTCAAAATTTGGGTATGTATCTGTACTGTCGTTGTGGAATGTCCACCAGGGATGAAATGAAATGAGAAAATAAGTGTCAAATTGGTCCCTTTTTCAAATTTAAGTAGGTGTAATTTCATGTTCTATGGAAAAAGGGCAATGCCATTTGTGTATTATTCTGGGTACTAATCAACTGTTATAGTTCTAAATTGTGGTTTGCAACTGAAATTGTTGGCACAAAACAAATACTTTAGATGTCTCTGCAGTGACATCGTAACCACTAACCACAATTGTGCATGCATTTGTCTGCATTTTGCTGCAACATTAAGATTTGCAGCATGATCGCCACTAAAATTTAGAACCATTTTGTATTCACAGTTTATTTGATTATTAACAGGACTAATTTGTTATGTTTTTGACATTTTGTTTTAGTGTGGTGCGCGAAGTGATGAAGTTACAATCAGTTAGGAATTTGATGGAGCCAATTCTAGAGCCCTTGGTTCGCAGAGTGGTATGAACTCTCTTATATTATGGTTCATTGCATTTATATATATCATGTTCATTTCTATTTATTTGTGTATGACTTTATTCTGTTTTATAAGATGTAATATTATTTGCTTTTAGGATTTTTATAATGGTTAAGTGCATCTTAGAATAAGTGAGTTCATTTATTTAGAGTATTTAAGTGTTGTTTGTGAGTTGCAACCATGCTTTGTGGGCTGTAAATAACTTGTGTAGTTGTATTGTATCCACTTTATGGTGGCTTTTCTTTTGGCCTGATACCATATATTCATTATGTTTTTTAGAGGAGCTGGTTTGGATTTTGGTTCCACTTTTACTGGTATATAATTGATGCTATGTGACTTCTTTGCAGGTTAGAGAGGAAGTTGAATTGGCTCTAAAGAAGCATTTGAGCAGCATTAAACAGTAAGAAATAATCTTCTAATGATAATTTAAATTCACATGCCTCATTTGTCGAGTTGCATTTGAAGCAAAGGGAATGGATTAGGAAAAAAAGAAGCTTTAGCTTAATGGTTTGAAATTGTTTACTTGAACCGTTTCTCATGCATCTTTTTTGCTTTGTTTTCAGGACCTGTGGAAAGGAGATGAATACTTCAGAATCAAGAACTTTGCAGCTGCAGTTTGAAAACAGCATATCTCTCCCTGTCTTTACAGGAGCTCGAATTGAAGGAGAAGATGGCTCAAACTTAAGGATACGTTTAGTTGACGCCTTAACAGGGAAGGTTGTTTGTACAGGACCTGAATCTTCAGCTAAGGTGGAAATTGTAGTTCTTGAGGGTGATTTTGAAGAAGAAAGTGACATTTGGATGCCTGAAGATTTCAAGAACAATATTGTGAGAGAGAGGGATGGAAAAAAGCCCCTCCTTACAGGAGATGTGATTTTATATCTAAAAGACGGGCTTTGTATGGTGGGTGAAATTTCATATACCGATAATTCAAGTTGGACAAGGAGTCGTAGGTTCAGGCTTGGGGTAAGAGTTGTGGACAACTTTGACGGTATTAGAATAAGAGAAGCAAAGACAGATTCATTTATTGTTAGGGATCACAGAGGAGAATGTGAGTATTTGTGTAAAAGCATGTGCTAATATTTTTTCTGCTTAGATGCAATAAGATCTAATATTTCAGATGCTATCACAACTCACTTTTTAGACTAATTTTGACTGTAGATGTTAGACAATGATTTCACTTTAAGAGAGTAAGGCCCTGTTAGAATAGGTCAATCCACACAGACCCTAATAAACGAAGAACAGTAGAACACAAATGTGATTCACACGAAAACAGTAGAACACAAATATTGATTTTCTTCTTGGCGTAAATGAATTATTTATCTCATTTTGTATTTTCGTTCTTGTTATTGGTAAAAGTAGAAGCCTAAAAATCTGGTTTCCTTAGTTACAGCAAATATCTTACAACAGAACATATTTGAGCTTTTAAAGTCACTTGTCGAACAATAAAAGGAAACTCGGTTTAACATTTGATTTTTTGCTGCAGTGTACAAGAAACACCACCCTCCAAGTCTGTCGGATGAAGTTTGGAGACTGGAAAAGATAGGCAAAGATGGAGCTTTCCACAGGCGTTTGAGTCGTGAAAAGATACGTACTGTTAAAGATTTTCTCACACTACTAAATCTCGATCCAGCGAAGCTGCGAACAGTAAGAACTAATTCATTATTATTTAATTATTTGTTTAGGTACAAGTTGGTAAACATGTCAATTTCTTAGTGTCTTAACTTGTTTTTGATAGATTTTTGTCTTTTAAAAGTTTTTTTTTAAACACTTTCATGGTACAGTTTAGATAAGTACTACTAGTTTGTTTCTCTCTATGGTAAATGACAAAGTTCTTTGCTTGGGAATGTGTAGATACTGGGCACTGGGATGTCTGCAAAGATGTGGGAAGTAACCGTAGAGCATGCTCGGACTTGTGTTCTTGATACAACACGACACGTATCGTTCGCTTCTCATTCTCAACAACCTCACGTAGTCTTCAATGCCGTGGGAGAAGTGACAGGACTGCTCGCTGAAAGTGAGTATGTCGCTGTAGATAAGCTGTCCGAAACCGAAAAGGCATTTATCTCTGATCACCCGCTAGTTTCCTTACTTTTCTCATTTTCATTCACAGTTCCTAATACTTACAAAATTTGATTTTCCACGATCAGGCTGATGCTCAAATCTCGGTTATTTCTGCACTCAACCAATGCGATTTTGCCTCTTTTGAAGATGAGGTCTCCCTAATGGATGGTTATTCACATTTAACTAATGTTCATTACTCCCCAAGCTCTCCGAGAACCGAGGGATCGAGCGCCAACAAGCTTTTGGCTCTTCAAAAGACCGGAGGATTCAACTATACACAAGAAAGCGCGTCTTCTACCGATATCATGCCATCCATTTACTCAGTTGGTGGAACTAGTAGCTTGGACGACTATGGCTTGCCTAATTTCGAAAGCCTCGGCCTTAGATACGATCAACATCTTGGTTTTCCCGTCCAAGTCTCCAACTCTTTGATCTGTGACATGGATTCAATAGTCCATGCTTTTGGCGATGAAGATCATCTGCAATTTTTCGATGCGGATCTTCAATCTCAGTGCCATATTGAAGCAGATTTACATAGTGCTGTTGATAGCTTCATGCCGGTATCTTCTACATCTATGACTAAGGGAAAAGCTCAGAGGAGATGGAGAAAGGTAGTCAACGTTCTGAAATGGTTCATGGTGAAGAAACGAAGAAACCAATTATATAGGTAAGGTTTTGTACATTGCGTTTGTGAATGCAGCCGACAAAATAATAGTGTGCTGTTTGATAGAAGAAAAATTATGGTTTATCTTATATATGTAAATACACCCTCCATGCATTGGTTTTTGTAGCTTGCCAGAAGTTAAAGAGCTGTTTTGCTCTTCTCTTTTTATGTCTAAAATTGAGTTTGTAAATACTTAATTTTTACAGTCAGTAGAGGATTTTCTGATTGTTGGCAGATGCTTAGTGAGGTAGTATAGTAAGTAGTGAATAATTTCAAGATTCAGAGACTTTTATTCTGGGTCATATTTTTGTAACCATATCTTGTGAAATAAAATCAGTTTTCCATGTTGGTCTCGGTTAAAAGTTGATCAAACATCATCAATAAGCCTATTGAATACATCATAGTGGTTTTGCCAAGCTTTAGAGAGCGGTATCTATCATATGTACTGTTGGAATCACAAGAGGCCAAAGCCAGAGAACATAGTAATCTACGAGCCTATAATTTAATAATAACAATATTATTTTTTGCTGCTCTTATCTCAAGCAGAAATTTGCAACCGACTAAGTTGAATTTTCTTTGGTTTGTTTTAATTTTTTCCATGAGGTCACCTGTATTAATTTTTTATTTGCTAATTAATATTTTTAAATGGATCTTCTGATGGAGAAACATTCATTGAAAATTTGATTCATGAGCTTCGAAATTGTTTTTAACTGGCCACCATATGCCATTATTCATCCACCTGGTAATTTCCCCCATCATTAAATGTTTACATATATTATCTAAATCAAGAAAAGAGTGAGATCAAATAGATAAATATAAATGCTTTCTCATCAACGATGGATTTTTATTTGAAATACAATACACTCGTTTAGCCCACAGCCCATATGGAAAAAATAGCGTAAGATGTGAAATGGCGAATATCTGACAACAATTTTCTAGCCTCACCAAACAAATTTAATAAAAATACGAAAGTTTGAAAAGATAAATATTCAACTAAAATTGGGCAGGGGCCGCGCGAACGCAGGCCCCCTCAGCAACAAATTATGATGTAGACTGTTCTACTTGAGAACACCTTAGATAGGCACCCCTCCAAAGTGCAATGGAGGTCACCAACCTAGGCCATGAGCCTTCATGATCACTCATAGACCCCATCCAGGTAAGTATGTTTTAATGTTGCTAGTTCCTCTTTATTTATAACAACCTTAACACTCTCACATCTTCACTTTTAGCGATGTGGGACTCAACTTAGTCATATAACTAGTCATCTACTTTTCTGTGCATTCCCCTAACCTCTTTCTATAGGTATACATGGTACAAGTAACCCTTCCTAAACCATTTATTTCATCATCTAGTAAGGATACTGTGGTAAATAAGAATTCATCATAAGGTAGATATCAATAGATTTCTATCAATGTCAAACTATGTGAAGAGTCTAGGAAAGGGACAATATGTTAGACTACTTTTGTTGATTTAATCCAATTTTTCAACTCTCTTACACATTTTCACATGTGTGCTATTGATACATTTTATCATAACTGTTTGTTATCTCCATGTGCATAACATGTGATTATAGCTGGTGTTTGTTTGTTTTGGGATATTGAAAGGAATTTTTGGCCTCATATTGTTGAAAAAGTCCATCTACATGCATCTAAACTGTATGGTGAGGGGATGTGAATAGTACAAGTTTCTAATGTAGATGATAATTTGGTGATATATTTTGTTAACTTAAGAAAATGACAAGGGTATGCGGGTAGAAGGTTCTAATGTATATGATGATTTGGTTTGCAAGCTTAAGAAAATGATGACAGATTTTCCATGTATTTTGAAAATGTTGATGATTTTCCGAAAAGCATATTTATTTCTTTGCAATAGCCAGTTTGCTTTCTCATCTTTGGTCATAATTTTCTAATACTATCATTTTTATAAGCTAGATGAATTTAATATTACACTAAATAGAAGATTTCTAAAACTATCATTTGATACACATTTTCAGTTGCGCCATGACTGTATAGATTAGACACAAGTCCAAATTTGTCCTTATGACAACCCAACGACCACTTAATTATCTCTCTTATCAATCTCAAACAAGATGTACAACAAATTTGTCATGTCACAAATGTACTTATTAGAGACCTAGTTATTGATTATACGTAATTGGCTCATCAGAACACTTTTCACTGTAGTATCATTTTCTTGATCATTCATTTAACAAAATTTCTATATACTCTCTTTTGAACACAATATTAATTGTGAAACATTTTTACATGAAGATATTTGAAGATATTTCCATAAAAAGACTTTCTCAACAGAAAGTAAATAAGCAAAGAATTCTTACAAATCCAATCCAATCCAATCTATATTATAAATCAAAGAATCTATCTATAATATAAATAAAAAAATTATTAGAATTGTACAACCATTTTTTGTATAAATAAAAATTTATTAAAAGGGAAATGTTAACCAGTTAAGGACTTTAAATAGTAACTTATCATGAAGATATGTGTAATCAATGCACCAAAAATCAAAATATTTGATTTTTTAATAAAATAATTTTCTTTCTTCAAAAATAAAATAATTTCTTCTTTTAGAATTTTTAAAAATTGCTCCGGAGGCACTCGTTAACAAGACCTTATTAAAATTATACAACTATTTCTTAACAACTTTTGAACAACTCACTCTCATTCTTCTCTCCCTAAAAAGGGAAAAAGAGAAAAAGTTGGACGAGTTTTAACATGGGGCAATTGTCAAATTGCTTCATCTTAGAACAATTTTGTTTTATTTGTTACTACATGTACACCCTGCATTTTATATTCTAATTTATAGCCCTACTCAATTATAATTTGACTCAAATTAATTTACTTGTGAATACGTTATTTTTTAATCCCCCGTTTAAAAATCTAATTGGTTCAGCTCATTCTCAATAAATTTTTAAATTTGACAACATAGACATGTTGAAATTTGGACGAAAAAAGATATGACGTAAATATATATATTTACTACATTATTTATAAAGAAATAAATTTAGTTTGTGTCTAACTTTATTAATCCCTTCCTCAAAACTTTGTAATATTAATTAGGGCTAAATAAATTTTTTGTCCTTATAAATATAGCGAATTTTATTTTTAGTTCTTATAAAAAAGTGACATGTTTTTGTCCCTCTAAAAAATAGAGTTTTGATTTTAATTTAATGGGGACTGAATTTTTTTGTCCCCGTAAATATAGGAAATTTTGTTTTTAGTTCTTCTAAAAAAATGACATGTTTTTGTCCCTCCAAAATATTTTAGTCCCCATTAAATTAAAATTAAAACTAATATATTATAAATAAATATGACTATAATTTGAAATATAAAAATGCAAGGTGTACAACTAATATCAAATAAAACAAAAGGGGCAATCATACTAAAACTCGCCAAAAAGTTGTCCAAACTATTGCTATAAAATAATGCTATAAATATCATTCATTTTTTTTGAAATTAGTGAATATAAGCTTCACTCGGTAATTCCTCTTTATTTATAACATCGTCAACACACCCACATCTATACTTTAACCGACGTGGGACTCAACTTAGATCAACAAATAAGATGTCACTTATTTTTGTCCCTTCCTCCTTGTATTCCTCGAACTTCTTTCTGTAGCCATTTCATCTTCTACCAAGGATCATGTGGTGGATTAGAATTCATCATAAACTGAAATTATAATAGTTATTGTATTGAAATAAATTAGTACTAATTTTCTAATGTAAATGATGGTTTTTGGATGATGTATTTTGCAAACTTAAGAAAATGATGATATACTTTCTATCTATTTGTTGGAGTTGAAAGGAAGAAAAGAAAGCTAAGGACACGGTTTAGAGAGATGAAAATAGAAGACTACAGTAAATGCTGAATGTTTTCTGCTTTTCACAACCCAACTAGAATTCGAGTTATCCTGGGATTTCTTATCTCACCATTGAAAAGCTGAAATAGAAAATGCTTAAAGGTGTTTGAGAAAGAGAAGGGCAAGGTAAGAAACTCACTAAGCTGAACACAAGATTGCCAATTTAACCATCGTATAAAATATAGCTCTCACCCCCCCCAACCCGAGATGGCCCAAAGCAACCATGTGCCATCATGCAAAGCAAGCAAGAGACTCATTGGTTTATTCAAACCTCCAAGTGAGAATTTGAGATGGCATCATTTGCAGGCACTGCACAGAAATGTAATACATGTGAAAAGAAAGTCTACTGGGTGGAACAGCTCACTGCTGATAACAAAGTGTTCCACAAGTCTTGCTTCAGATGCCACCATTGCAAGGGCACACTCAAGGTATATGCCATCATGCAAAGAATGCTTAACAACACACCTCTAGATGTCGTTTTCAACAATGTGTTTAACAACTTTTTTGAACATGCATTTTCTTGTTCTCTACAACCTTTGCACATCTTTACTCTTTATGCATGCATGGCTATGATGAAATCTTCTAAAATTTTGAAATTTAGTCAAACAATATCCTGAAAGCTAATTCCTTATGGTTGGTGCAGCTGAGTAACTATTGTTCTTTTGAGAGTGTTCTATACTGTAAGCCTCATTTTGATCAACTCTTTAAGATGACTGGCAGTTTGTACAAAAGTTTTGAAGGTGAATAGCTCCTACTACATAGTTATTTCTTAAGCATAAGCACTTTTTTTTTTAAGTTGTAATAAATATTTCTTTTGTTTTCTCCTTTCATCTGTTTTATATCTATTGCTTGTAGGTATAACAAGAATTTATAGAGTTGAAAGATCAACTGATCAGGTTTTTTCTCATTCTTAATACACATGATATGTTTTTAATTTCTAAATTACCTCTAGTAACTAATAATGTAACAGGTCCAAGCATATAACAAGGTTTCAAGATTTTTTGCTGGAACTCAAGAAAAATGTGTTGGTTGCAAGAAAACAGTGTACCCAATTGAAAAGGTATATTATATAACTTAACTATATTCTTTAGTAAACTTTACTGATTGGGAAATGTCCCTTTAAAAGTAATTTTGCCTCTAAAATGAGTAAGGTTGAATCTATCCTTAAATGTTAACATCATGGTACACTTTAAATGATATTAATGGTGAATATATTCTTATTTCTCACTTTAAAGAACCTCTTATCCTTGACATCTTTATTGTTAAATTAAATCCATCTTTTTTGTTTCTGACATACTATTTAGATTAAGATTAAACCACAACTGAGAGAATCTCTCTTATCCATGTATTCTTTACTTAATATTTTAGACCTTTATACATGTGAAGATAAACTATGATTCATTTATTACATTAATGTTACTAAACATAGAAACAGAACTATAAATTGAAATATACATAAAATGAGCTGGAAACAGTGATTAAGCTAGATTTGCCATTAGGCACCAGCAAATTTTTGAAGTTAGTATTTAATTAACCAAGGGAGTAAATAAAAAAATTGAAATCCTTCTGAGATATGATAGGAACATAACAATTAAATATATATCCAAGATCTAACCATATATTCATTGGGGTTGTTCTTTTTTTCAGGTAGCTGTTGATGGAGAATCTTACCATAAGAATTGCTTCAGGTGCACACATGGAGGTTGTATAATCAGTCCATCAAACTATGTGGCACATGAACATCGCCTTTATTGTAGACATCACCATACTCAGATCTTCAAACAGAAGGGTAATTTCAGCCAATTTGATAAGATTGAACAAGTCTAAGGGATGACTGAGAACACAACATCTCAGTTATTATAATACTATAATGCAGTGGCAATAATTAATATACAAGTTTAGAAGATCATGTCTGTTTTTTGTTATCAAATGACACTGTTACAATACTTAATTGGTTCTTCTATTTGTTTGATTATGCAAGTTATATAATATTTGTTTGGAAAGTTTATAAAAGAATTTTAACATTTTGTTGAAATTTTTAAGGCTGAGAATTGAGTGGTAATTATTATAACTTTGGTTTATTATTCCCTACTCATTTCTGTTTCTTTTTCCCTCCACCGGATATAATCTAGTCGAGACAATGTCATATTGGAAATGTGGACACTTCTTCCGATTAAAATTTTAATTTTAATTGTCGTATTGTCATAATCTAATTCTTTGGCACCTCTTTCATCTTATTATTCTTCTTCACACTTACAAACTTCGTCTTCTTCATGAACGAAACGAAATTTCAACTGCCCTCCTCGTGGACTGCATTCCAAATTTTGTGTGGTTGGACTTTTTATTAAGTTCTAAACATGCAAAAATTTCATTCAAAAAACTAAAAGTTTAAGGAAAAGTAAACAAATTTAAATTTAATAGAACTAAAACAATGTTCTAGATAATTTTATATTGACGCAAACATGCTACTCATTCTTTTTATGAGAACGACAAATGAAAATCAATGATTTTGCAATTGCAAAGACAATAACTTATTTAACCTTAATGTTTAAGGTGGCACATCAAATCCATACATGTATCTATAATGAAGTTTTACTTGACTAACAATTTGGACAGAAAGACCTACTTATGCTAATAGAGATAAGTTAGGGGTTAAAATGACCTGTTTTAGAATTAAGGGGTAAAATGAACCTAAAAATTAAATTAAGGAGCCAAAAATGTCTTTAAGCTTAAATTGAAAAAGATGTGGGGTAGAAGAAAAAAAAAAAAAGGTATTCATTGATTAATCATGATCAGGCCGGTTCCTTTGGGATTTTTCAAAACAAAAATAAAATTAGATAGTGGATACATTATTATATGAGTGTGATGTATATATTATCAATCAATTTGAAGTCGGTTTATTTGTTTACTATCTGTTGATTCCTGCCGTACCATATAATGATTGTTCCCTGTACAATACACATACACTTTAACCCTAAGCAATACTTAGCTGAATTTGCTTGCAAAAAATATTATCATCTTTATACATAACTTTATTTATGTGCATCTCTAGTAGTATTCTTCTAAGACATGTGAAAGAGATAATATAAACTCGTGACCAACAGAACTGCAATCTGGAAAGGAAAATAAAAAAGGCATGCTTTGCTCGAATATCTATGTCTATTTTCCATGATTGTTCATCATACATAATGCAAAGAAATAAAATAAAAGGTACTAAACATTATCAAACATAAAAGAAAGAAAGTAAAGAAGGTAGTGACTAATGTTATGAATTTTTCAAACAATGAAAAAGCACTTGAAAAAGAAAAGTTAAAGAAGCCAAATATTGGTGGGCCGTGTGGAAGGAATTCTATGTATTGTATGATGGAATCTTAAGACCCCCTCGTGCAGTGCAAACTAACTTTCATGCGTAGGAAGTGCACGAGTGGTGAGCTGGTTGCAATTGTCCTATTCTATAGTTTTTATTCATTCCTATGACTTGATGCAACATCTTTATTATAAATAAATATAAATATAAATATAAATATAACGAGGAATGACTTAGAAAATACAAGTTCGAATTCTTGTGAAATGATCTACATCAAAAGATTTAGAATCAAACGAAAATCACGTTCAATCGGGTGAATCAGAGATCAGTCTTATAATTGATTTAAAGGATCGAAGTTGTGGAGATATTAAAGCGAACTTCTATGGTGCCAAATGTCCTAATTACCAATGAGTTCAAAAAAAAGTGAGGAAAAGAGAGAGAGAAAAATTAAAAAGGGTTTTTCGCTAGAGTGGCAATTTTTTTTGGTGAATTGCTTTAGTGGCAAGTAGACAGAAAGAAAGTTGAGGCACAAATAATGCAATGGGCCATGAGAAAAATTCTTCTGCTTCTAATGCAACAAAAAATATCCCTAAGGTGTCATTTATGTCTAAAGTGATATAAAAATGCACAGGCACATTGATTGCAAGTGTTTTTTTAAAGTAAACCTTGTGTTGTGTTATGTCACATCTTCCTTCTTATTCATACTTTTTTTTTTTACTTTTCATTTGAACAATATTCCTTAGTTGTTATTATCTTATTAATTACTTTGCTTCTTCAAGTTGATCTAAGGGTTATTCTTTTAATTTTAAAAATTACACAGATATAGTTGAAGACAACCAAGCCCAATTTCCCCATTTGAACTATTTATTTTGTACATCAAATAATGCACTTTTCTTTTCTATCACCAACTAATGCTGTTCAAATAATGCATTTTTTATTTATAATTGAATAGAAGAGATATCAAGAGTTTTACATTTTATGAGATATGGTCTGAAAATTGATCTCATAAGAGACACACTTAACCCTAAAAAGTTGATTATATAGAAATTGAATTAGGTGATTGTCCAAACCAAATTTTAATATGGTATCAAAACATATATATATATATATATATATATATATATAAACCTACCTACAAAAATCTTATGGATGTTGATTTGCATAAGCTTATGAAACAATTCTCATGAAAAATATTTCTTCTATTTAATCAATTTTGAGGACATATTTTTCAATTTATTGTAATTATCTATGAGATGTCGACATGTTATTCGTTTGAAGCCACATATTAAAAAAAAAAAAAAACATCACAATAAGAATAATGCTGATTGCTGAACTGGTAATGACAAGTCTGATTTCACTGAAGAGTAATATCTGAATACATTAAATGATGTTCAATATTATATGTCAACTTTTACTTATACTATACACAATTATTATGCATGAGGCCACAAGTTGCTGAAAGGGAATTTTATCATCTCTTATATTTCTAGGCTCTAGCTTCCCTAAAATGTGTTATATTTAATTTAATTTCCCACAGATCTAAGCAATCATGTCCCTTTGAGTCATCACATGTGAGTAAGATTCAAAACTCATATCAGCTGGCAGATTCAGTGATGCTTTGTAAAGAGGGTTGCCATGTTCTTGACTTATTGTTATGATTGCCACCATTTGTTGTTGCTTTTGTCCTTGACTCATGTCTTTCAGATTTTGTTTCCTGAAAATAATGAACCAATCATAAATTATTATTAATTACCATTCAACAAATCTCTCTCTTATTTTCTTGAAAATAATTCTCTTGTCTATTTCCTTGCTACTAGAAAGTCAATGGGTCAAGAAAATGAAAATTATGAACTGCCAATAAAATTTATAACCAAGCCTTGATTTGATTAATTAATGTAAATGAACTTGAATCAATGTGTAAAACTAAAATTAATCCTTTTGCAAAATATGCTTATTGACTCTATGAAGCACCGATACGGACACGAACATCGGACACGACAAGGACACTGACACACCGATATCGTTAATAATTTGAAAAAATCATATAATTTAATGTAATTATATGTGTCAGTGCCGTGTCATATCAAACACGACACGTGTTCGACACTGAGACATGTCTAATCTGAAGAGTGTTCGTGCTTCATACCACTCATAAGAAGGAGTTGTTTGACAATAAGCAAATTAAACTATTACATCAAGCACTACTCAAGATATTAATGTTCTTGCAGATTCAATCAACTTGTATTTGGAAGTAGAAACAGTAAAAATCATAATTTAAGTTGAGATTTACCTTGTTATCTTTAGGTTCAGACCTATTAGCTGTTTTATCATTAATCCTTTCCTTAATCTGATTTGACTTTTGTGCTGATTCTGGCAAAGAGTTTCTCTTCATCTTTGCTTGTTTCTTTGCCCACATACCCTTTGTAACCTCTGAAACCAAAAACAACATAAAGACACAAATTAGAAAGAACAAAATAATCTCTTTAAGGGTGAAAAACAATATAAAGAATCAGAAGAAAAAGGTCAAAGCTCAAATGAAGTTGTAACTAACCTTGAGCTGAGATGAGTCTATAAACTTGACCAAGCAAAAGTGTATCTGTTGGCTTAAGAAGTTTTATACGTGTAATACGAACTTTGTTATTGTTGTTGTCGTCGTCGTCGTCGCTACGCTTATTTGAACAATTTTCTTTGTCTTTTGAAGTGCATAATGTTGTGGAGATAAGAAGAGCAACATAGTGATCAGGGTGTGTCTTCATCACTTCACTAGCAGTGACTGGCCAATACAACCTTTCTTCTTTACCATTTGGTTGTTGTATTACAAGAGTTGCTGTATCAATAGCTTGACAATTTCCCATTATCTCTCACTTCTTCTTTTTCTTCTCCAAGAAGAGGAAGGATATATAAATAATAAGTAAGATGCAACGGAATGTTAAAGTACTTCCTACTAGAATATTTATAGCAACCACTCACTCTTTTACCACTAGTTTTCAAAGAGTCAAACAAAGTTATATACATATATATAATACTATCCTATATGCTATGCTATGTAGATTATATGATATAATTGTACACATGCTGAGTTGGAGGTCTATAAAAATACATTAACGAATACACTTGATTAATCGATTTTAAAATGTGGTTAATTCGATTGAATAGATGGTTAATTTAAATTAATAATTGAACTAACCATATTATTTACACGTGATTAATTAGATATTGCAGGTATATGAAAAAGTAGGTGTACATAAAACATTTTTATCAAAAAAATTGTGAATAAGTTTTTTAAGTTAATGGGCTGAAAATATTATATTCAGATTAAGAAAAGCAATTATATTCAATAACTTTTGAATGAGGTGATTCAAGACTTTTAATTAAAGGTTTTAGGTTTAAATCTTACCTATACGTTATTATTAAATTATTGAGGATGGCTTTGTAATTGTAATTTTTTGTGAACTTATCCGAGTTGATAGATTAATCTATTGTGAATGATAAACTTAAAAATGACGGTGATAGAAAGTAGCAATTTGGGGAAAAAAGATGGCATGGCAATGGCACCCAAAATGGGGTGCGCCAATTGAGACCAAGACAGGGGAAAAGGATCAATAAAAAAAAAAGTGAAACTGTTATCCAACAAGGATGAACGTGGGTAACAGTGATTGGAAGGATGGAGAAACTGAGGAATGGAGATAGGGGACCTTGGCAGCTGAGTTGATGTGATGTGCATCTATAAGGTGTAACATTCTGTGGTGGTGTATAGTCTTTGGTTAAATTAAGTGAAAAATGTCATTGTTCATAAGGTAAAGGTAATTCTTCTTCTAGTTACCAAGACTTGTCTATGGTTTACACCTTTTCAATGGTCGAGTTTATAGAACTTGGACATTGAGGTTTTAGAAATTGTTTATGTCATTAACAAAAAAGATGGTTGAAAAATAAAAATGTATCATAAACTGCATGAAAAAATTACCAGATTTAGATGTAACATTGAGTTAGAATTCTAAATTCTACGTTCAATACATAAAGAATCGTTGGATTAAGATTAAACATTCTAATTTCAAATTCGATGCAGTTCATTATAGATAATTGTTTTATGGCATGAATAATATTTAGCATAAAACATACAATGTAGTATGTCTTGGTTTTCTAAAGAGTGAAAGAACCTTCAAGTTTTTGCTTGATTCAAATATTGATATTAGCACGAAACATCCAATGCTTGATTCACATTTGACAAAACACGCGAATATATCCATTTATTTCCGTTTGTTTGATGTTGGAGCAAAACAACATTTACCTTAATATTAAAAAGAAAATATGAATATGCACATTTTGTGAGTAGGTCGATATGCGTAGATCATTTTGACAATGAGATTTTCAATTGCAGAGTGGACTAATACAAGTCAACCCTATGAAGAACAAACGTATATGCCTTGACAGGCTTGACGTTTGGTGGACAGTAGACTGGTATGAAGGACTCTACCACGTGGAGTCTCCTATACATTGATCATTCAACGTGTACATCGCAGCTTGATCATTCAGGTCACATGAGGTCCACCTGCTTAACTCAGCTTGATCGTTCAGGTCACGTGAGCTCCACCTGCTTAGCTCAGTTTGATCGTTCAGGATAGGTTAGCTCCACAATCGACATCACTAACTCTCTCTCTCTCATGTCGTTGTCCAAGCAACATTGTGGTCCTCCCCTTGAAAGTATCTCATAACGTGTTACACGTCCTGCACACACAAGTGACATGACCTACGTGCCCTTAACTCCACGTGCCTTGTACGGACGAGCAGTCTAAAGAAACATGATCAACTTCACGCTTCTGGTACTAATGAGCCATATGGACCTCAGAGAGTTAATGGACCTGAACATCCAAAGAGAGACTCATTAGATCAAGAAAGTGAAGCCTATAAAAGGAGACACCTAGAGAGCAGGAAGGGGGATAATTCATCAGCTTGAACATTGTATTTTCATCTAAAAATTTTTTTAGAGTGTTCTTGTAATTTCTCCCAAAATATTTTACCGAACAGTCCACTTGTTGTAATTATTGTGTTTAGATACGTGAATACAGAGAGTCTAAGTTTACTTTTGTATTATGGTTGATGTATCTCACGATGACATACTCTGATACCAACACATAGACTAAATCTTTAAATTGCAAGCTCTTTATGACCGACTATAAATTTGCTTTTGCTACAACAAGTCTAGTCTATCCATTATTTCTCACTTTTCAAAATATTTAATCAAATGGTGCATTAAATATATGTTATTTTAGTAATATTCTTAATTACCTAAAGTATATATATGGATTTTTAAAGTTTCCAAAATGCTAAATGTGTTTATCTAATGCCAAAAAAAAAATGTATAAGAATCAAATTTGTTGTGAAAAGCTGCCTCTTTCTTGCAACAAAACTGATCTCACATCCAAAAATAAATCAAGTTACAGACCTTTATAAAAAGAAATACTAACAAAGTCATCAGTCATGCATGATCAAAGCATGAATCTGTCAGGCCTGTAAACTGAGGAGGTTAATTAAAAAAAACATTGATATTCTCATAAAAAGTGTGCCTATTGAGAAAAAGTATGTAAACTAAATACAATTCATGTGAGATTATTAAACATTTGTTTTCCTGGGTGTACACATGTTGAGAAATGGAGATTGATCTGCCCATTATTTTTTATTTTATTCTTTGGTGGCTATATTTTAATTTATTTATTTTTGTTAACTTTGGTTCACAGAAAAAAGCACCTGTAATCTAAAGTTTGATTGACCGTGGGATAAATATAGTCCAACTAAGAATTATTTCATCTAAAAATTACATCTGAATCTTTCGAACAGTTCGTTTTTATGATTATATTTTAGTATATTATTGTGTAACAGTTGGTATCAAAGAGAAAAATATTGTGGTTGTCCCATGCCTACTTCAAATGTGTGATGGACTGTCCTTCCACCCGGCTGGTATGAACTCAACACCGATGCAGCTGGACAGAATGAGGATGGAACATGGGGACTGTCGACGATTGTTAGAGACTCTGAGGGTGTTGTTGTTGTCGCAGCATGTTGGGAAACACCGATTCTACCGAATTTAGATATGGCTGAAGCTATGGTGATGAAAAAATGTATGGAATTCGCAAAGGATATGTAATTTTTGAAATTGATTGTTGAATCTTATTCGCAAAATGTGATATCTGCTGTCACAGATGCCCAATCGTCTCTTTCCTACATGGGTACCATTGTTGATGATTGTAGACTTTTAGCTTGTCATTTTCAAAATTTACAATCTGTGCACATTAGGCATGAAGCCAATCAGGCTGTACATTATTTAGCAAAATACGCATCATCTCATCATGAGGATGTATGAATTGAAGATATTCCCAATTGTATTGATGCTGTCTTGACGTTTGATTTATTGTCAGACACATTATAATGCAATTTTTTTTCCTTGTAAAAAAAGGAGAGAAAAATATCGTGACTATAAAATATAAAGTGTATTTGTAAATTAAATTAGATAAACGAGTCGTATATGTTAGACGGAGGGAGGGAATATCAAGTTTCTCCAATGATAGTGTGACCATAGCCGGCCATGTGTTCTATCACTCACCAGTCACGATTATGATATTGAGATCCTAAATTCGATTCTTGTCTATTTAATTATTGGTTTTGTTTCAAAATGATTCTTAACATTTCAACATATTTTTTGTTTGATTTAAAAATAAAAAAAAAAGTAGATTAGGCCATACACAACTAGCTCCATGTATATAAAGCTGGAGAGAACCATCCACCATTAAATTAAAGAATTACAATGGAATTTGTGGATAGCTTATCAATTATAGAATTTAACTTGGATCGGAGTTGCATCAGTCATAAGCGGAAAAGTCCAACCATCTATGTCAAACGTAATAGGTAACATTTGAACCTTATATTAGGTTTAGTTTGGAAGTTTGGGGGAGAGAAAAGGAGGGTCATGGGACGAGAAATATGGAAGAAAATGGAGAAATATTTTACACTTGTTCCTCAAATACAATTTTTTAGTTCCCTAAGTGAGAAGAGTTTTGTATTATGAAGAAAAATTAATCCCCCAAAGCCCTTTCATCTCAATGTTCTCTATTTTTTTCACTTGTTCCTTTGTTTTTTTTCAAAATCCTCCCTTCCCTTCCCCTCCCCTCCAAACTCGCAAACAAAGTCTTAGTGTAATATTATTGCGAGCCGAATTAATTTTTCTTTTTTGAAGAAGTCAAACCAACCCATCAAAATTGAGATCGAGAAGATTTAAACCTAAAACATTAAGAGAAACACAATTCAAGAACCTTAAAAAAAGCATAGTTTAAGATTATAAGCCAACACCACCAAATCAATTTAAGTGGATTCAATTTTACATTGTCATGGTGATGCATGTCTCAATTTATCTATAATTGCATTATATAAAATTATTCATGTTTGTAATCATGTTATGAAATGCTGAATGTTTGTTTTGCTATGATTACTTGTTGAATAAACAACTAACAAGGATGGACTGATAAAAAGAAAAGGAGATTAACTATACAAGAAAGAGACATAGTAGGCCGCAACATGCATTCCTTGTTTGACAACTACCACTATAGTCCACACTTCCACTTCCAATGATTAATACCAAACATTGTATTGCATGAAATATTTCAATCCCTTGATTGAATACCACTATTCTTCATGTAACACGTTCATACATAATCATCCTAGAAAGAGAAGGTGCATGCATAATCACTAAACTAGACTCTAAAACGGAAAAATTATATCAATTTGAAAAAGGGAAGAAAAAAACACACACACGCACATATAATAGCACATTAACAAAGAAATTGTAGTGGATTTCATTTTCAACTTGAAGTTGAAATGGCCAACTTCAGCGTCGCATTATTTTCACATTTTCATGGACCACATGATATAGTAGAGGGAGGAGAGCACCAAGTGGGTTCTCACCTATCTTAAATAATACTAGTTTTGATGAGTGGTGTGTAGTGAATAAACAATTCATAAAGCATATATATTTTGTAGAGTTATAGTGTTACAAATCCTAATTACCATGCTTAGATAAGGGTGGAAATGTTAGGATTAGATAAAATTTAAATTGAGTTAAAAAAGATTTGGTTAAAATAATCCAGCAATCCATGAGAAAAAATTAATTAATCCATCATCAATTTAATTAAAATAATCCAACCGAACCATAAAAAGAAAGAAATTTAAAAAATCATATAGATTGTTGCCAAAGCAGTCAAACCAGTGTGGAATGTCAGAGTGTCGTTGTTATGGTTTAAATTTCGAAAATGAACGAAATGGATTGTAATGTTTATTCAATATCAAATGAGAATCAACTCTTAACTTTATTTTAGCGTGACCACCATACCATGGACCTTCTTATAACCATTTATGGAGATATACAAATGATGATATATTCAATTATCACATTTGGCATGATAAGTATACCCTCAATTTCATTGAATCAACTCGTATAGTTGTGGCAGCCCTTGGTGACTCTCTTTCTAACGTGCAACCTTAGGTTTAGGTTGCATCCATCTCAGGATGTACGTGGTTTGGTTTTCTCCCAACTTTCTAAAAATAGCTTACGTAGAGTAAGATTAAAATTATAATAATATATACAAAAAGAAGTAAATAGGTAGTTGAGAAAGACTTGTCAATGTTTTTTTTTTCTTCAGGTAGCCTAATGGCTAAAATTCACCTTATAAGGTGAATAAGTGGGGTGTCCGGGATTCGAACTTCAATCCCTGCATATAATAATGCATTGTCCTACCACTGAGCTATGCTCGCGGGACAAAGACTTGTCAATGTTAACAAAATATATATATTTATACTAAATAGGATAATAAAGAGACTAGACTGGAGTTTCATTAAAAGGATAATCAATAGGATAATAAAGAGACTAACCAAGATGACTAGGGTTTCTAGTATGACGCATCATAATTGGAAAAAATGCTAGTTTACAAAAATTCAATGTAATTCAACAATCATTATACAAGCAGTAAAATTCTATGTTTTAGCGGATTAACCCACATAGTCACCGCCTCGTTTGTTCAGGGGTAAGTGGGTAGGGATCAACTTAAGTTGTAGGCTCTAAAACTTCAACTAGGTTTGTATAAAGTAATGGGTTAAACGAGTTGGTCAGACTCGACATGTTTTACGTGTACCTCTAAAAAATTCACACAAAAATCAAATGATATTTTATTTGAAATTAAAATTTAATGGCTATGATTATTTATATACAAGATTGAGCTTAATTTTTATGTATAGTCACTATAAAAAGTTTTACAATCACCACTAATCTTGTGTGACTTTAAAGATAATTATGATAAAAATCAAAATATTCTATCTATTGGGCAAGGTAGTATTATGAGATGGAATCTGATTCAAGAAATTCCATGACGACTTCAAATGGATTGAGAAGTCATAGTTTGTCACGTTCATCAGAATACAAATTTATGTGTAAATGTCGCAGCAAATATGAAGTGTGATAATAGTCTCTTTTGATGTATTATCATTACTAACGAGTGTGTTTCTGCTTAACTTATAATAAGTTCACTTTTGCCTTGTTGATTGTAATGAATCTGCGGTTTTGATTAATTGAGAGTGTAAAATATATTTACATTTTATAGTAGTGTATATGAATTAAATCCTATAAGATTATCAAATTATACTTGGAAACTTTAGAAAAGAAGTAAAGTGATGCATGGTCGGCACGACACTCTTAGATAGGACACGTATCAATGTGTTCTTGCAGGCTATGTACAGCGTGCACAATATCCATAGTTAGATTGGTTTTTTTGTCTTAAACTTTTTAACATTTTTGCGTTACTAAAGAAGAAGAATCTGATTATGAAGTGGTCCCAAGTCCCAACAAGACCTTTTCTAATTCTCATTCAAGTCCCACTCACTCCCACACAAATTGACCTCACTCAAGTTATTTCTTTGTTAGCTCCTCCAAGAATATGTTCCTTTCCTTTTCAATTTTTATTCAATTCAATTATTCTTTGTTTACTTGTATTATATAAATACAACTTTGCTGGTGTCTGTACCTATCGTTAATTACTATATCCATGGACTATGTAATGTAGGGTTTACGTGGTGGATGGAACTTTATTTTGTTTTTTGTTTTTGAGAAAACTTTGATGGCTACTTGATACTGACTTTGTGTCATTTTGCTGTAGAGATTATCTATGAATTTTTTAGGCTAATTAGTTGATTGGTTGGTATTTGTTTTGACCTGATCAGCATGTGTTTCAATATTTTTGAAATGTCTTCTTCAAAAAAAGTATTTTTGAAATGTATGAATACTCTGTGCTTTAAGGTTATGAGACTAAAATCTTACGATTATATTAGTATTTCAAGTATAAATGTATTCTCTTTAAAAGTAAAATAGTATATTAAGAAAGAAATATTGAGTTAATATAAGTTGGTCTAGTGGAGACTGACTCAAAGATCTTGGTCAATATGATTATTGAAAATTGTAAATTTAGTGTAACGGCTCCTATTTTGATTAGATGTATTCAAAAGCTTTTGAGTTTGAGTTGGGTAGTCAAAATTACTCATACTTGGTGTGAAGGTAGTGCAGATTGGCTTGCTAATTTCAACATTTCGATAGATTTTCATATTTTAGAGACTCTTCCTAATGAACTTCAGAGTCTTTTGTTTAATGCTATTTTTGGAGTTTGGATGCCCAAGAACATTCATTTAATTTGTTAGCTTTCTTTTCTCTTCTGACTTTGCTCACTTTTGTAAACCAAACAAAAAAAAATAAAATTGGTCTAGTTGGAAAAGATTCAGCTTGTATTTTCTCAAGTCATATAAAGTTTTTTTTTTTTTTTTTAAGAAACCAAATGCAATATATAAAACAAAAAATCGTCCAAGTTAAGAACAAGAAGTGCCTAAAGTGGAACAATACAAAGAGTCAAATCAACAAACAAAATATAAACAAAAAGAAACATGAGCCTCGTCTACAAAGAGGAATACCCCATGTAGAGGGACAACGAAGACCACCAAATATAAAAATCAAAAGAAAACCTCAGCTTATTCGTCTTCAACCACCACAAAAAATGAAGCTTAATACTATCAAGAAGTTGATCAAGAGTCGCCATTATGTTGTTGGACACTCAAATTGCGTCCTTTTCAGATGACCCAAAGACAGACCAACCAAATAACCTGAAAGCAAGCGCAAATGTTCTTTTTAAAAACGTAAGCGCAAATGTTCTTTTTATTGCACGTGACATCAAGTATCCGGAGAAACGGCTGTTGAAATACCCAACCAGCAATATGTCAAAGTAAGTGGTCAGAATCATCTCTTCTAAGTATAAATTACCTTTATAAATCAAAGTCACGCCATCTTTAATGATTTCACAAATCATTTATCAAATAATTTAAAGGCGCTTCTTAGAAGCAATTATCTCAGCTTAATGCAAATAAAATGACAATTATTATGTGGAGCATAAGGAAGCATAGAAATATGAAATTATGGCATAATGTGATTGAAACTAGTGTGCAAATCTTGGATAGAGAAGTGAATTTGCTTGAAGATTAGAATGTGGTCAGTTGCCTCACATGAGTCACATCCCGTTGCAAGTCAAGCAGCATTCGAATTCAAATTTTGCTACTGCTACCGTGAGCTCAAGCAGAACAGGATCGTGTCAGACAGATGTTCGGTGGCAGAAACCGAATAGGGGAAGGTTCAAGTGTAATTTTGATGCCTCCTTCTTCCTACAAAGAAACTGAGTTGGATTTGGATGTGTATTCGTGATCCTTCTTTCTACAAAGAAACCGAGTTGAACTTGGATGTGTATTCGTGATGATGAAGGTACTTTCGTTCGAGTCAAAAACTTTGTGGTTGTCACCTATTTGTCACGTTAATGTAGGGGAAGGGGAAGCTTTGGGTTTTTTTCATGGCCTCCAACAAGTTCATGATTCTAAGAACGTGGTCGATCATTTTAACAAGGATATTGATGGCTGTCACTGAGTTTTTTTTGGAATTGGATTCCCCATTAACATTCCCATATTCACATATTCAACATACCGTTGACGGTTCAATCAAGATCAGAAGATTTAGATTCAAGCTCAGTATTTTTTTTTTTGACACATCAAGCTCAGTATTTTGAATTCTATAAAATAAAAATCATAATATACAATTTTTTAGACCTTCCAATATTAATCAAACAGACGCCAATATATCTGGGTTCTCTTACCGCAAGAATCCAAATTCGTTTTTCTTGGTTCGGATAGAGTAAAATGTAACAGTTTTTCTATACTCAAGTAATATAGTTGGACAGCATTGTTAAAAAAAAAAAAAAAAAAGTTAATAGACCTTTACCCCCTGTAAAAAAAATAATTTGGATTCGGTCCTTGTAAAAAAAAATTGTTTTGGAAAACCCCCCTAAACCAACTGACTGTGCATTTTTACTGATGTGGCATGCTGCGTCACCTTTTTAGGATGATGTGGCGCGCTGACTGTATAATTATTTTTATTTTTTATGGGGTACACGTGGCATTTATGATTTTTTTTTTTAATATTATAAAAAATAAAATAAATTCTGAAAAAAAAATAAAAATTTAAAAAATGAAAAAATATTATTAAAAATATTAATAAAAATGATTAAAAAGACGAAAATAATTATGGAAAAATTTAAAAATTCTAGTAAAATCTAGAAAATTTAATAAAAAAAACCTGGAAAAATAAAAAAAAATAATATATATCGAAATTTTCAAAAAACAATTATCAAAAAAAATCTAAATTAAATTAAAATTATAAAAAAAAATCAAAATTCTATTAAAAAATTAATATATATCGAAGTTCTATTCTTCATGATCTCATGTTATGTTTTTTTAATTATGAATATACTTTCCAATATTTTGATTTTCTGTATAAAAAATAAAAAAACACTTTTTAATTTCGAAAAAAAAATCTGAACTTTCATTTTTAATTCTATTCTTATTAGATTCATGAATTTTGAAATATTTTAAGTTGCTGAATTTTTTATTTTTTTATAAAATAAAACTTCTTAATTTCGAAAAAAAAAATGAATTTTTTTTTTATTTTTTCCAGAATTTTAAAATTTTTCCTCTATTGAAAATAATATGAAAAAATGAATTTTTTGAAATATATTAATTTTTCCAGATTTTATTTTATTAAATTTTCTATATTTTTTTCATTTTACCAGATGTTAAAAAAAAATTACTAAATTTTCTAGATTTTTATTAATTTTTCCATAATTATTTTCGTTTTTTTAATCGTTTTTATTAATATTTTTATTTTTCTAGAATTTATTTCATTTTTTATATTATATTTCGTTTTTTTAAAAAAAAATTTAAAAATCATTAATGCCACGTGTACCCATAGAAAAAATTATACAGTCAGCGCACCATGTCATCCAAAAAAGGTGACGTTGCATGTCACATCAGCAAAAATGCACAGTCAGCTGGTCTAGGGGGTTTTCCAAAACAAAATTTTTTTACTAGGACCGAATCCAAAAATAAATTTTACAGAGGGCAAAATCAAAAATGAAAGGGGTAAAGGCCTATTAACCAAAGAAAAAAAAACATAGTTGGACAGGAGTAGTATGAATGTATGACAAATAGAAACAATTGGAATGGACTTGACGGAAAAATCAACACAATCGGGTAATAAAGTGTACTGACTACTGTATTATTGGAAACAAGTGAAATTCCACTTTCTGAGTGTAGAGGTCTAAGAAGGGGAAGTGCACTTATTTTTCCCAAGAAAGTGGTATAAATTTGCAAAGCGATAGTGATAGAATAGAGGTACAGATGGAGATTAAAATGCAAGGTAATAAACAATAACCACTAGAAATGGAAGGTGACATCTGTACTTGTATTGACTTATGAATGAAACAATACAATGTATACTACGCTGAAGTGTTATCTCGTAGCAAGAGTTTAACCGTGTAGCATCAAGGTACCGAGATGTAAGTGTTTAACCGTGTGGTATCAAGGTATTGAGTTCGAATCCACACAGTTGCAAGGAAAAGAAGAGTCTAAGCACAACAAACAATTGAGACAATTGCTCTACTAGAGAGTACCAAATCCATTTTTGCCAAAGATATTTGCTGCAAGGACAGCATTTCCTGGCTAAGTTTGCTCTTAGTAGCCAAGAAGGGGTGTGGATAGAAGATATCTTTTTTTGGGCCTAATTATATCTGACTTCATTCACATGGGATCTTAATTCAATTCATTTTTAATCAAAAAATTATATAATATGTAGGAATGTGATAAAATCTATCTAATAATCTAATAAATCTTGTGTAGATAATCTTTTACTATAGTAATTATAAGTTTACTAACAATATAAAGTTTAAGTATAAATAAGTACTACTACCTCCGTTTCTTTTTAATTGTCACATTTTGACATTTTACACAAACCAAGACAATCAACAATTGATACTACTTTTGATGCAATAAGCTATACTTTTACTATAATGACCTTATTCATTTAATATCTCATTTCATATATTTCTCTCTCCGCAATAAATAACTAAGAACAATATTGATAAAACAACATTTAATGTTGCATTGAACTTTGAAAGTGACACTTAAATAGGAACAAAATTTTTCTACAAAAGTGACACTTAAAAAGGAACGGAGGGAGTATCGTTTAAGACTGTTAAAGGATAAGAGTGTGAGAGAAAAAAAATTACACTGGTATGAAGCAAAGAGCGATTCCAAGGTAAACAAGATGACTGGTAATCTAATATTAAATGAATGATAGATAAAGCATACTCTAATACGGTGAATTCAATTCCCAGGTCAGCATTTACAGAATGAAAAACAATAAAACAAATGTTTTTTGTTACATTATAAAACATACTATTCTATAGCACGTGAGAGAGAACTTGATATAACTATATCATGTAGAAAGATCCAACTTCATTTTAGAACAAGATCAAATCACTGACATTTTAGAGACTCTTGTGAAGCAATATTTGATTAAATTAACCACCTAAGTTACACAGATGGGAAGTATTTATTTAGATTGAAAGGCAGGGAATAAAACTCTTCACTTCTTGTGTCGGTCTTAAAGGACCTGTACTTATCCCACCAATGCTTTCCTCTGTCTTTCCGAATAGCAGATTCTTTCTTATGTAGTGTGTTATCCAAGAAATAGGCAACAACTCCAGCAACGAAAGCTTTTGATTGGAACGGCACATTTACTATATCATTGAACTGCAAGGTACATCAAAAATTCAAAATGTTTATAACCAATATACATAAAACGCACACGACAAGAAATTCAAGGCTTGTGAATATAACACACGGGGATGTAAATAGTAATAGAAAAGTAAATAGATAACCATAGAGCCATACCCATCTCGCTCCGGTGTGAACTGGACCAAAACCATTAATTGCTGTGTACTCGTTGAAGTACTGTGGGATAGATAAACCCAAGAAGATGGAGAAGCCTAATACAAACTTGGTCCTAAAACTATTGAGGTTGCAGAATTGAAGAAAACTTAGACCTCCCGAGCCTACAAATGATATTCAAAGTGGAAAGTTACATGTTGTTTATTGTAAGCATCAAAGTAAATTAAACGCATGAATGGCTTGTGGTTATTAGAATATCTTAAATAAACATACCAACATAAGCAAAGAACAAGCAGTATAGTGCAGCGACAATGGGAGGGGGAATGGAAGCAAATACTGCTCCAAATTTTCCTACACAGTAAAGAAAAAATAGTAAGTGTTGAAGGAAAGAAGCGTACTAGGTTACAAACATTGTATAGAATATAGAAGTTAATATAGAGTTGGTTAGTTAGTCTTTTATTAGGTAGGTAGGTAGTTAGTTAATTTCTCACAAACTCTGCGTATAGAGCTTCTCATGAACTGATTTACTATCTTTTATCAATATGAAATATTCTAGGGAATTTTCCTTTCTGTCATACTCTCAAATTTAATGCACACATGAGATTCATCAAAATCTCTATGATCATGTGGTTTCTAACACATTGCATTTTTCAACTCACCTAGAATCGAAAAGAAAATCATAAACCCAGCGGATATCTGAACCACTCTTCGACTACCGACGCGTGTCAAAGCCAAAAGACCAGCATTTTCTCTATAAGGAAACAAAAACAAACACCTTTCAGGAATCAACAAGGATGTTCATTCCTCTTTAATTAAAGTTAGGTATACAAACATAATGATAGATTCTTACACAGATACAGAAGATCCAATGCCAGTTCCAAACAATCCTGATAACAGAATGCCGACACCCTGACACGGATAAAATGTACAGTTTTCGGTATTATCAGTGTCGACTTTAAACTACTAATGTGTATAAATGCATTTAAATTTATTTGTGGATGTTTAAATTCAAAAGTACTTGCTACTTTTGTACCTGCCAACCAATGCCCCGACTAAGAATGGATGGTGGTAATGGTGTTGCACTTGCGAACCGATAAACAGCAATGAAAGCTCCACTAGACTGCATGTAACAAATTAAACATAAGTATAAAACTTAGTTCTAGTGAGGCAGTATAATTCAATGAAAATGCACATAAGCATATATTCATAACACGAATAATCAGTTAAAACACAAGTATACAAGCCAGATAATCTCAGAATGTCATCATGCACACAGTAACACTATCATGTGTCGGGCCAAATTTTAGTGGTACATATTAATTAATGATTTCCCTCTAGTGAATTTTTCTTCACAAAACATTAAAGCTATTACACTGGTAAAATATTGCCCATAACTAAAAAAGTAATTTAGATCAGTATTCCTCTATTTGGTATAGTTACATCATATTATCCTCCCCAACCATAAATTAATATACCCTCCATTATCCCCAACTTGAATTTTGATGATTTAACGTTGTAATCATTATCATTTTCAAGTTGGAAGGTCATTTTCTCTTGTGAAACCATTATATCGATTAAAGTTATCAATATTGTTCCCATGTTGCAATTGCCATTTAAGAAAGAAATTCAGCCGTTCTTTACAAACACCAAAGTACTGATAAAACTTTCCAGGACTAAAAACCCGACTTCAGCCCTAGATTTTTCTAAACAAAAAAATAATCAGCCATGATGCTTAGGTACCAGATTTCTAAAATTTTGTTTTTGAAAAGCATGGCCATTTCACTAAAGTCAGTCGTCTACAAAACAAAAACAACAATCCTAGATGTCTTGCTGCAGTGCACCCTGATAACATATTCATAAGAGCAAAAATAATTATGAATATAGAAATTAATAAAATAATTATTGCATGTGAAAGGAAATTGCTCATTATTAATTAAAATAGGAACTCTTGTCAACTTCAAAAGAAATTTGTCAAAAACAAAAAAAAAAAAACTTCAAAAGAAATTAAAAATATCCAAATAAAGGAATTACCTCTACTAGAGCAACAAAGGATGTCATCATCATGGCAAAGGCTTCACCTGCATCAAATGAAGGGGCACCCCATTGAAATGGATACGGAACTCTTATCCTGCAAATCCAAAATCCCAATGAATAAGAAACTAATATCTCAAGGATGCAATTAAATTTTGCTTTATGAATATCAACTCCGTTGTGTCCATGCTCTAAGGTTCAGGAATTACAAATGTGACAATAAGGAAGGCTAACAACACACATTTACTACAGACCAGCATTCTCGATTGCAAATTGCATAATACACGCTTCACAAATAATAGTTGTTTTTTCAAATTCTGCTAGGTTAGACTGTCACTATAAATGCTATTGTGCTGCTATAAATGCTCGCAGATTGCGAATAATAGTTGTTTTTTTCAAATTCTGCTAGGTTAGACTGTCACTATAGCTACTACTTAATAACAGTAATACACGCTTCACAATTGTCCATTTTTTAACAAGTCAAGATTATCCTTTAACCATTTAATAAAAATGAACAAATTATAAAGAATATGTTGAAGAATGTTTTTTAAAAAACGTGTTAGGAGCATTTCTCGGTGATACATTGTATCATTTTGATATTATCAGTCATATTGCATATTCCCCGATTCTCAACTCCACAAAGGATCACTGATAATACTAATATGGAATTCAAGGAATGAATCCCCCATAACACCCTATGGCAAAATGCGTCATTTTTAAGTTTTATGAAGTAATAAGATAAATATAAAATATTAAAAAATTCAAATGATACAATGTTATAAACTTATAGTGAGTGCACCACAACTTAAGGACACTGGGTTATTTTCAAATAATCAGTTGTCAAAGAAGAAAACCATGTAGTTTTAAATAGTCAAAGAATTACGAAATCCACAACTCACCATGGAGCAGCATCTATTAGGCCTGAACTATCAGTGCGGCAGGTCATCTGCGTTGTACGTTTAACGTGGTTATAGGCCCCTCCAACAGTGAGAATAAAAGCATATAACCACACGATTGCAACCGTGAACAAAACAGAAAAACGGTCGAAGACATGTTTTCCTGAATGGAGCACATGGGGTACAAACTGCATGACAACCATCAACTATTGTTAACAAATCTTGTTTCACAGAAACCAATACTAGAAAGATATAGAAACATGAACGGAGATCATGATGCTTATTTGAAACATAGATACTGGGTTTCTGACACTACAAAAATATGTACCTGTGAAACAAATACTAGCAATACAAGCTCTGGCAATCCAATCTCTACACACTTAGCAACCTACACCAAAGCCAGGTATCAAAATTGAATTATTATTTTTTATCAATTAACAATGCACGCAGTCAATTTAAATATGCAGCATAAGGCTTACCCCAGGAAATCCCAACTCATACAGCCCAAAACCAACAAGAGATACCAAAGGAACTGCTGAGAGTGGACTTAAGAACCTGAAGAAAGAAGTTGAGCTTGCATCATTTGGGAATATTATGCTCAATCACAAGCACATCAAGTTAATTTAATCTTTTCAGTTTCTGAAGATTAACTAGTTAATGCATATTTCATATCATAAATATCAGTAAAATATGAAATTCAATCATCAGAAACAGGACACTTCATAAATCTTGCTTACACTCCACTTTGGACATGTTCAAGCCACATATGAAGACCAAGAAAGTAATAACACAGCCACTTAAACTTGAGACCAACCTTGCAACATTTCGCCAAAGACCGCTAAACCCTAATACTATTTGAAGGGTTGAAGCGACAATTAGAGCGCCTTGGGTTGCCCGCATTATCTTCTTGAATTTCTGTATAAAGAGAAGAATGAAGCAAAAAAGCAGGGGAAATTAGTGATCAAACAGTTCTTGTGCCCAAAAAATAAAAATAGTGATCCAGCATTTATTTAGCACCAGAATCTAATGTCATATTCTGCTTGTTAAATTAAATTTATGCTCTCTGTTCAGATTATGGCGGATTTCATTACAATACAATACAGTAACCCAGCAAGCATATGACATATCAACTTTGCACAATTCATAGGAAGAATTGTTCTCATACAATACCTCTATAGGATCCGGCTCATCATTGAATCGACCAGCAAGAATGATCGATATTGTTGCTGGAACAAAGGTATAAGAGCCTCCAATTACTGCGGGCAATCGGCTTCCAAACAAAGTTTGCACCAATGTGTTGATTCCAGCCACAAAGAGTAGTGTTTGGATAACTTTTGCTTTCTCCTCCTGCAAAAAAAAAATGGACTTCTAATTCTCCTCTTGTTTAAAAATAATATTTTTGGCTAGGACAAAAGTGCAACTTTAATCAAGAGGTCAAATACAAATATCTCTCTCAAAATTATCAATTACTGTTTCCTTAAGAATATTAATTTTATGTGTTAATACTTACATTGCCACCTCCCATCTGAGGAACAAGAGAAGTAGGAATTAGCACGGTTGTACCCAGCATCACAAGATAATGTTGGAAACCAAGAAGTATAGCCTCAGCTGCATCAAAATGCCCCCAAATTTCACATCAAATTTAATAAGGAAAAGAAAATCAGATGTACCGGTTATATCTACAAGCTAGAGCCCAATGAAGAAAGAGGTTGATTCTTAAAATTCAAACTATTTTGTATGATACAGATGACAGGATATGGTAATGGTATTGAATTTAACCATAAAATCGTATTTTCCAATCAGAAGTTGTCGACTGCTTGGCCTCAGCATTGTTATATAATGTTCCAAATTCAACAAAATGAATTAACGTTTCTTCAGAAGAAAAAAAATCTTATTAATTAACCAGTAAAATGTTTGGAAATGATTAAATCAGAAATAAAAGTAGCACAGAAATGATTTGTGGCCCTCAATCCCTAAAATATGAAAATAACTAAGAAGAGCCTCCTCCTTCAGAAAAACACAAAAAAGAGCCTCCATATGTATGTAGAATCAAAGCATAGCTAAAAGCCAAAACAAGAAGTTCAAAAGGAATTCAATAAATTCGAAGTAGGACTCCAAATTGGTTCCAACTTCCAATCACATGCAAAGTAAAAAATTCATTGACTATCATAATCACACAACCAGAAACCGAGTCCTTCAGACAAACACGGCTATTATTACTTTGAAAAAAGTTTATAAATCTTAGTCACACTTCACTTATCCCCGGTCAAGTATCGGTCAGGTGCACTAAGTTCAATCTCTTAATAATCGTGAGTCCAAATTAACCAGCGCCATTCCCTTAGGAAAGGAGGCGCTCGAGACCAAAAAGGAAAATGATCAGGCAAGACTCATGACTTAATTGCTGAAGGAATATTTGTTTTTCCTTTTATTTTTCCTCTTATTTCCTCCACATACCTTGCTAAGTACACAGAATTAGAATAACATAAAAGAATGGTTAGTTTTTATTTAATTTAAATTGAATATTTTGTCCTCAAAATCATCAAGATAGGAAAGAGTTTATAGAAAGACACTTTAAACAATTGGATATAAAGTTACCATAAAAAATAAAAAAAAAATAAAAAAATAAATGCTTTAAAAATATGCCATATTCCCATATATCAATGGCTTAAATTTAAGAATCAGGTTCAAAGTAAATTAAAAAGGGAATGTAATAAAACTCACGCCAAGGTGGAGGACTTGTTATGCAATAAGAAACATTTGGAAGCTGATCCTTCGGTGGATGCGGCTGTGGTTCATCTGCTTTCGGCGCCGGAGCTCCTCCTCCTGCCATTTCTTCCTAACTTTCACAATTAACTGTAACAAACAATTGATCAAAACACAAATCTCATACCAACCACAAATTAACAATTCTCCATAGAAAGAAAGAAAGAAAAAAAACACTAAAAAAAACAAGAAAAATTAGGATGTTTTGGAAAGTAAGAGTGACAATAATTGCAAAGTCTAACATAAAAGAAGAAAAGAAAAGAAAAAGTACCTTTTAACGATGTTTGTTTGAGCTAGTGAAATCAATGAACTGTGTAAAGTCAGAAACATAAATATGAAAACAAAAATGTGTTTTGAGTGAAAGACAACTCAGAAGGTGGTGTTATTGTAGCTCTAGGGGAGTGTGTGAAGTAAAGCAGACTCAAAAAACTTGAGAAACGATAAAGGAGTGAGTGAGTGAGTGAGTACACAGAAATGGAATGAGCTCAATGCTCTCTCTCTCTCTCTCTTCTCCTACTTCACTTTATTATCTTTCTACCATAAATTAGAATTATTATTTATTTTCTCTTTGTAGGTGAAGGAAACTACACGAGTTATAATATTAGGAAATCTATCCTTTTACGTTTAGTTTTTTCAATTATTATCTCTACTCAAATAAAATTCGTCTATATCTATATCTATATCTTTCAGCCAACATTTTCATTCATATTTATTTTTATTTTTATTTTGTTGTTCGGTTTGGGTAGAAAAAGAGAAAGAGAAAGAGAAAGAGAAAAAGCAAGGCTCGTGGGATGACGGTGATGGTTGTTGGATACCAATTGGAATTGTATACCGACAATAAATGAATTGATTAAGCTAAATTAATTCTAATAGTACGTTCAAGCAGTCAAATGTGAGAGACGAGGTTGAAAATGAAAACAGCTTCAACATAGCTAGCAGCTGTAACCTTGTGTCTGTGTGAATGAAAGTAGTCAAAACCAGCTTGAGCAAATCAGCATTTACTTGCTGTTTGACATTCAGTTACTAGAAATCTTATTAGATAAAAAAAATATCTTTTTAACATATTGATTTCTTCGTAGTTTCTCCGATTATATTTATAAGAAAAAATCGATTTTTAAATTCATTGTGTAATTAGTGTATCTTGTCTAGAATATAGACCAAATACATTATTTATGCAATGAATCAAAAAACTCAAACGTTTCTTATAAATATGACCGGAAGAAGTGTAACGATAAGTGTTAGAGAATTGACATGAACGCTCTTTTTTTAACAAGAGTTCTTTTATTGGATGAAATTGATACGAATTTCACTTTTTGAAAAAATGATATTCTCACATAAAGTGATCATTAAAGTGGTGAAACACACGTGTGTGTTTTATTACTCCATCCGTTTTAAAATGAATGTCGTTTAAGGTTTTTATACACGTATTAAGAAATGCATTAATTAAGAGAAAAATAGATGTTATTTTACTAAATTATCATAATCAACTATTGGTTTGTTTTTCATTAAATAAAAAAATAATATTTTGCAAGTAGTGTAATGGTACAATTGAAAAGAAAAAGTTATTATTGTATTAGAAAATGAAAGTGACATTCATTATAAAACAAATTTTTATAGTTAAAACGACACTCATTTTAAAACTGAGAAATTAAATTAAAGAGTAAACGTTAAAAAAAGTGTTCTTATCATTTTTCCTTAAAATTCATATGTTAACTAGTGTTTCTAGTGATCTTAATAATTTAATTGACTCCTTTTAGTAAATAATCTTGACATTCAAAATAAAATGTAGGAATGAGTAATTTTGGTCTGAAAAATATTGGTAACACATGTAACTAACATGTTATCACTTTAACAAACATGCTTGTAGTCAACCAATCAAATACTAGAAGTCAAAATTAATTAAGGGATTTATGGTCCTTCATATGAAAAATGTTATAGACTAATTTAAATATTATTTTTTGCCATAGATTGAAATGAGAGGAATCAAATTAAATCTTTAGTCGTTTTTATAAAACTAAATTATTTTGAAGGTCTCTAAAGACGCCCCTTTCTTTCTTCTTTAAAATAATTTTAAAGTGATAGATATCTAAGTAAAATTCTATTTTATATTTTTGTGCAAAAACAAATTTGTTGACATTTATGTTAATTTGGATATAAATGGTAAAAAAATTACATTAATTGCCATTTTTTACAAGCATTAACTATCACATTTGTTGCTTTCCTTCTTCCTACCTTCTCCCTCACGCTCTCTATGTATATATTTATGGCGCAAATAAATAAGACCACCTTGAAAAAATTGGAAGCAAGCTTTAAAATTACAAAAGAAAATGTTCAACAACTGCAGCCTGCAGCTGCAGGCATGCAAAGAGTGTAATAACGGCTTGACGTTGAAACAACGATACAATTTGTTTTTCTCCACGTCAGGAGCTTTAAATGTCAAGTTTTGGGTGCTCGTTAATTTAATAAGATTCGTAAAAAAATAAGAAGAAGAGAGCGTTTTAGACAAGTCCGATCTTTTTTCAAGAGATGAATATTAAGATCATTGATAAGTTTAAGTTAGAATCTAGATGAAAAATCTCCAAATTATAGTTTAAGTTAAAATCGATTACAGAGACCTACTTCTATCCGTAAACATCGTATTGATCAATTGTACATCTCGATAATCAATTTAATTTATGTTTAAAATCACAACATTTCATAAAATTGAAGGTGCAAGAGAACACATTAATGGAGTTGAACTGTGTTCAAGTTAAAAATATTTCACAAATAATTTTGAAAGCCAATTTTTCTCTTAAAAAATACATTTAGCAAAACAGTGTTAAATATATAAAAGATAAAGTGACATGAATGAGAAAATCATAGATATTCTTAGAATAATGCTAGTTATCGCGGCGGATAAGCTAGCGAAATTTTCATGACAAGCTAATTTGCACTGAATGTATTTTTTCTTAATTGCAAGAATGTCATCCCTTGTTTTGGGACAGGAGCAAAATTATATGGTTGTAAACGTGTCGTGATTCCGTCGGGACAAAATCCGTCGCGAACTAGAGCAATGCTGATATTTTTATACTAGTTTACAACCTAATATGGTTTTTATGTCTAGTCCCTTCACTGCAAGAGATTTACCTTCAAACACCGAAGGACTTTTACACTATGATGAATTGATGATCAAACATTGATCATTAAAAATTCTACCAGGGTGTTCAACAAGACTTAATGCTAGTCTTTTCTAGTCCAGATTGGTATCATTATCATCAAGTTCAAGTCTTAGATGAACATACTAGTAACGGCAACGTTAAGTATTTTTTTTTAGAGAAGTAACATACATTTTTTTTTGGTTACAAAGCTAACAAAAAACAGAAAAAAAAAAAAAAAAAAAAAAAACAGAAAGAAAGAAAACAGAATTGATTGTGTAAAAAAGTTTCGAGTAACATACTAGTTATTTTAGGAATCAAGCTCTTAGAAAGAAAGAAAACAGAGAAGTAACATACTAGTTATGGATACCAATTTTCCTGTAATCAATAAAAAATTGATTGTGTAAAAAAGAATTAATAGCACGTGTGAGCCAAGAAATGGAGGCGACGGTGGAAATGTCCATTGTGTACGAAAGAATGATTGTGAATTTTGTATAAAAAATAAAAAATGATTGGGAATTATTAATTTTTTGGTTGAAAGAGAATGATTGATTGAGATTTGAGAATACTCAGTTTTTGTGGGTAAGAGAAAATAAAGGTTAGTGTTAGGCCAAGAGAGACACGAGACAATGGACATTGGACACACTCCCAAAACGTAGAATGTTGCTATCACTCTCACACTTATCTCAAAACCTCTCGGTCAAATAATTCACACCCCAAGTTCTCAGTCTCACCATGTGATGATCAAGGAGAACTTTATGCACATGCGGTTGCTTTTTCCCCATTTGCATAATTCAATTAAATTTATAAATTTCTTATGTTCAAATTATTTATATATTTTCCCTTTCATACCCAACAATTTAAGGATTTCACAGGTGCAAAAGGTACACCTTTTTAGACTTTAGCATTTCAAATTTTCAAACAATACACACCGTGTCACTATCATCAAGTAATATAAATGGAAATCTTAATTGAAATACCCCCATCTCAATTATATGATGTTAGCGTATTCCACCTTCCTTCCCATAGCATACATTATTTATACTTGATTTTTGTTGACGTAATACCAATTTTTATATATCTGCACACATTGCAGTCACTCAATCTATTGATAAATTTAGTCCTTAATTTACTCAAGCTTCTTCTTTAGACTTTCACTTCATCCACTCCATCATCTCCACAATCAGTATGGTCTCATCTTTAATTTAGATTACGGTTCTTAATTTATTAATGTATTCCTTATTCCTCTCACCCTCCCAAAACTTTTTCTTCAACCAAACAGAGAAAAATTTAAATGTTTCTCTCCATTTTTTCTGAAAACTTCCGAACCAAACAAACCTTTGCACAAACAATCTTGTTCGAGGTCCACAAAGCGGCGAAAAATATAATTTCTTCTTGAAGATCAAATTAAGGTTTAATCTAACAATTGTATATACATAATGCATCCCTTCAAAAAAAAAAACTATACATATGTTATATTAGTAAAAAATAAATTGATCAAAAGAAAGTATATTAGTAAAAAATAAAGAAGATATCGATGACAAATATTAAACTAAGTGCGACTTACTTTTCATTACTTTCTAATCATAAACTCAAAAAAGTTTAAGTTGAGAGTTCCATTTCAACAAACCAAAAAAATATATTATTTGAAAAATTATAACCATTTCAATTAGATCAGTCTTTTTTTTATTCAAATGTAAGCAATAGCCACTTGATTGTTTGACGGAGCTTGACATAATATTATGAGGTGACAAAATATATGCATAGATACAGGTGTTTTTTTTTTTTTTTTTTGAATAAGATACAAGTGTTAAGTTACGAGGGAAGATCCAAATGTTGAATAATAAGCTACTATATCAATAAGGATTTTGTTAACGAGTGTCTTAAAAACACTCTTTTATGATTTTTAATTAAAAAATACGCTTAATACATCATTTGGTCTCTTAACTTATTAGTAAAAAAATGGGATGATGTGGCTTCAAATAATTGGGTGTGTTAAAAGGAGAGTGTTAGAGGGTGTGACCCTATCATTTCTCAAAAAATATTTATTGAAGCTTAAATTACATCAGGGGTCCTTTAAGTTTAAGATTTTTAATTGTAACATATCGATCTTTTTAAGTTATTTTGGTTACACATAAGTCATTTAAGTTTGAGATTTGTAATAAATTGGTCATTTAAGTTATTTTAGTCATACATAAGTCTTTAAGCTTGTAAACGTTTAAAAACTTAAAAGACAATTCTCCCCTCAAGTGGGAGCTCATTAATTTATCTAGGTATGATCAACTCTTAATCGTGATATCACTAGTTGACTGTAAGGGAAGTTCGGGATATTAATATTTGGTCAAAAGCAACCACGTATAAGGGGAGTTCGGGATATCAACATATTGAGATGAGCAACCACATAAAGAGGATCTCACATCATGATCAAGTAGTCCAAAAACTATATTTTATGGATTTTTGAATGGGAACAACTAACAATGACCTAAAACATCTTTAAAAAAAAAAACCTAAAACAAATGGATGCGAGTTAGGAAAATTAATATGGTCATTTAACTGATTATCCATGTTACAAACAGACTCATTATTAACGATGATACAATTCATATTATATAACCTGAACTGTTTTATGTAACAGCCCGATTTTTAGCTAGATTTATTTTAATTACTTTTATTATGTGTTTTATGTGTTTGTGTGTGATTATTCATCATTGGGTGCATTTTCATGGTTTCCGTGTTAGAAGGGTATTTTAGTCATTTTGGACTTAGGGGTATTTTGGTCATTTTGTGAGAACGGGTAAAATTATAATTTTGGCGGGAAATTATTATAGTATTTGTTGAAGGCCATTAGTTTTACCGAGTGACTAGAGTAATAATTGATATTTTACCGTTTAGTGACCGTTGGTGATGTTTCACCGTTAATTGACCGTTATTAGTGAAATACCGTTGTGTGTGTAGAAACATTTGTGATTTGAATAGAAATGGGTTAAGTCCATTAAGTTGAGGGTTAGGCCTATTTGTGAGATACACTATATAAACCTAGTATTATGAGAAATTTTCTCACACTTTCACTTCATAAGATATTTTTGAGAGAATAGAGAGAGAAAGTGGGAGCAAGAGGAGAAAAGGGTTAGAGAGAAGAGGATTTGAAGAATCAAGGGTTAGTAGAAGAGCTAGGAGCAAAATTGAAACCTAAGCTAGAGAGATTAACCTAACTAAGGTAAGGGGGTTAGAATTCATCATAATCACTTATTGTAATTTTCAATTATTTGTATGAAAAGTGCTTAATTGGATGAATTGATTAATTGTTCATAAATGATGAAATTCGTGCTCTAATTATGATGACATGTTTAGATGTATGAAGTTATGAATTTTGAATTGTTGTTAGTTGAATTACATGTTCAAAGTATGAAAAATGAATATGTGTTGAAAATATGCTCAATTGGTGAATTATGCATTATTGTTGATGAATTGTGATAAGTTTCATGATCAATTGATGTTGTTGTGGTTTAGCCATGTTGTTGATGATAATTCATGGCTTGGGTTTGCATGATTCATGGTTTGTTGTTGAGAAATGAGATGTTGTTGGTGTTTTGGTGAAATTTGTGAATTGGTCCAATTGTTAAGTGTTTTCAAGTTTGATTGAGTCTTTGTGAGTCTTTTTAGTCATATTGACCTATAAACATGTTCTGGAAACACATTTGGGCGATGAGGGATCAAAATTGGGGATTTTGGGTGAAAGGGGGTCCAAACCCGTAACATTTTCTGCAAAATTGTGAACGTTCGCTTAAGCGACCTGTAAGCGAGCATTCATACTGATTTTTCTGGGTTAGGTCGATTAAGCGACCAGTTAGCGTGCTGGTAAGCAAATTTTTCTGGTTGCTACTGGAACTCGTTCGCTTAAGCGAACAAGTGGTCGCTTAAGCGAACTGGTGAGCGACCAGTCAGCGACCAGAAAGCGTGCAATGAGGTTTGCTATTGTAACTCGTTCGCTTAAGCGAACCAGCCCAGTTTCCAGCCACTTTGATTTTTGTTCCAGGTCTTTGGAGGTCAATCCGAGCTTTGTAAAATGATTCTTTAAACATGTTTAACTACTGTTTAAACCTCTAAACTCACGGGAACATGATTAACTTGCATGAACTTGAAATTATTCATTTGAGTCTTAACTTGGGAATTTTGGAACTTAGACTTTTGTCGGAAACAAACTTTTGCAAACATTGGGACTTATAAGTTAAACCTACAGCTCATATAGACTTAGGTAAAACTTGTAAGAGTGGTCAAACATCTTAATCATGTAAAAAGTGATATTTCGGGAGGGAATGTGAAAGGTTGTGAAATTGGGTTTTTCATACGAACTTAAGTTATTCTTGGATTAATGTTTAATAGTCCAGAGACGACTCAAGTTCATGGATACATGATTGATTAAGGTTGTTTGCGAACTTTCAACTTGTCTATGTCGTTTTGTCTTAAGATTTATCAATGTTGGCCGGTTGCCACTTGATACGGTTTTTGGTCGGAAATGTTTTCTTGAGTCAATTACCTTATGAATGGTTGTGATTATTCTTATATGACTAAGTGAAGTTATATGAATGAATGATTGTATTGGATATGATGTTTATCACGAGATATGTATGCTATCTTACTTAGAATGTAAGAAATGCTTGAATGGTGAAGCTAAATGTAATAGTTGATGTTGAATGACATTGTTGATTATTGATAATCATGTTAATGTGTGATGATGAATACTATGAATTATTTGTGTATGGGCATGTTTTCTTGATAATGCAAATGTTGTGGAGATGATCAATATAATTGGGAGTTGTCCTATATATTGTGGTGAAAATTGGGAATTGTTGTCGCATTATCGAGTCTTGTTACATGTCCATGCATCATAGTCGTGCTGAGATTTGATAAGATGTTTTTGTTGCATCTTTGGGCTCCGGCCTAGCAGAGATCATTGGTGATCTAGTTTCTGGACTTCGGTCTTGCAGAGATCCATAGTGATCTAGATTATGGGCTTCGGCCTTGCAGAGACCTTTGACGGTCTAGATATAGGTGACGGCCTTGAGGTGATCCGGTACCACATGCATTTATGTGTCAATAAGTGCATATCATGACATGAGTCTTATTTGGAAATGTGATTGGTGATTGTGTATGAATAACTGTGAATTGATGTTTGTTCATGACACATGTGACTGGTGATTTATTGATATGAGATATTGGGATTATGATGTAAGTATATATTTATATCGATCAAGTACATGATGTTTGAATTAAATTAATTATGTTAACTGTTATTTGGATTATGATGATGTAATACTTACCCCCAGTGGTTTTGACCGCCTACCTGTCTGTATGGATGGGTAGACGTTGTGCAGGAGTAGTGCTTGGTGTAACGTCTGTTTCGAATTATTTAATTATTTAATTGAGTCTAGAAGTTATTTATATGAGTTTATATTATATTTATACGATATATGTGTGATTTAAGAGGATTATATATTTGAGGTGGTTTTATATGATTTTATGAGGAGTTGTGACTTATTTTATTGTTTAATAAAATAAGATTTGAAAATAAAATAAATATCGAGTTTAGGGGTTGTTTTGAGATTTTAGAGAGTTTTGGGGGAGAAAGATAAATAAGATAAGATAATTGGAGGAGATATAAATATGGAAACCTAGTTTAGAAAAAACATAACGTACGTACGATCAATTTTGGAAAAAAGGGTGAAAAAGCCAAGAGAAGGGAGAAGACCTAGAGGTTGCGATTTCATCTTATAAGATAAGGGTGAGACTAACTTTGCAATTCTATTAAGTCTGTGAATCAACGGCTACATTTAACATGAATTAGGATGAGTTTAAGAGGAATCGGAAATTAGGTCAAATTGGTAGAAATTGTCCCTAGACCTTAGATAATGATTATGATGAATTATGGAATCAAGATTAGGCATAAAACCATGAGAGTTAATGATTTTTCATAAAAACTGCACTTTTGCCCGTAGCGACATTCATCGCTCGCCTCCCGAGCTATGATCCTCGCCACGGCGAGTGATGAACTTCATCGCTCGCCTCGCAAGCAACCTTTCCCCGCCTCGCGAGTTGCACGTCGCAACTCGCCATAGCGAGCAGATGAACTCGCCTAGCGAGCTTGACCAGAGAGCATGCAAGATTTCATGATTTTGACTTTTGAGTTGATCCTTAGATGCTTTTGAGTGTCTGAACATGTCTAATAATGATTGGGAAAGAATGTAGGATGAGATTGAACCTGTAAAGATTATAGGATGAAACTTGTGGGATTCTGACCTGAACTCGCCACGGCGAGCAGAGACTCTCGCCTCGCGAGTGACCCAGAAACAGAGTGCCTTGTTAGATTTTGCGACCTTTGTTGCACGAGTTGTCGAGAGTTGAACCTTGGGATAGCATTAAGACTTAATGATGATGTTAATTATAATCTGTGAAGCTGTTTAAGATGTGCTGATGTTGATTATGATGTGATATAATGTTATGAGCATTACTTGAAGAATATTTGAATATTTAAGATGTTGATGAATTGCAATTGATATTATTATGTCATGCTGTTTTTGTATACTGCCTATGTTGATGTTGTTATTTAACTGAGCTGCATGAGTCGGCCTAAGTTGATGAAGATGATGATGTTCCAAATTATTGGATTATATAAGAGGTTGTCGAATTAAGATGTTTAAGAGGTCGAATCTACGCATTAGCATTTCATTGTTGGGGGCTTGATGCCCTGGAGCTTTGTACTCAACACGTTGGAGCTTTAGCTCAAAATAGCGATGGGGGCTTGATGCCCTGGAAGTATATTAATACTCAAATATCGATGGGGGCTTGATGTCCTGTATTGGTACCACATGCATATAAGAGGTCTAAGTTGCATAGTTGCATTGTTCAGTCGAAAATGATAAGTTGTGAAGTTGTGATTATTATGAATGAAGTGATTTATGATATATTATTATCAATGATGAATAATGAGATGTTTTTATGTTGTTAAATATAATTGTTGAATTATATGCTTAATATTATTGTTTCGTGAAATCTCACCCTTCTGCTTGGAAATGTTGCTCTTCGTATGAGTAACTTGCAGGTGATCAAACTTAAGTAGCTGGAGTTGCTGTCGTGAGTGGTTATCCCTCACTGTGTCCTTTAAGTGCTCTGATACGTAACGGGATGAGATCTTTTGTGGCTATTTCTTGTTCCTTTACGTATTTGATTTATGAATAAGTTGTTTAACTGAATTTATGAGATATTTTGATGAGGCCTGCGTGCCAAGACTTTTTATGATGTTGAATTAATTCCGCTGCTATTTTGTTGATGAAGGATAAATTATTATTTATCTATTTAAGATTTTTAAGAAGTGTGATATCCCGTTTATGTGATGTTTTACTCTGATTATTTTATGAAATTTTTAAGTTGGGAAAACGGGGTGTTACACTTGGTGAGTTCTTGTGCTTGGTGATATCGGGAGCTTTCTCCGTTATCGGTGTTATAGAGTTAGATTGGCTCTGATCTAGGCGTCGTTGTGTCGGTCTAGATTAACTTTTGTTGGACTTTTGTTATGTTTGGAGATTACCCGTATGTTGGGATTTTAAGATGCATCTATGTTGATGTAATGATTGATTCATGACATGTATATTTGGATTACTCTGGTTTATATTTCGCTGCGAATGATGAGATTATTTATACATGCATTCTTGAATCTTTGGGTTTGAATTTTGAATGACGACGTAGCCTTTATTTATTGAATAAATGTATTATTCGCATGTTTAATTGCTTTAATAGAAATATGAGTGTTACATTTTACCCTTGAATAAGGGTGTTTAGAGGATGTTCAGATTTTATATTCTGAAAATCTCATGGACATTTTCATAAAAAGAAGGGTTAATAGACTTTTACCCCCTCCTATACATGCAAAATTTGGTTCACCACGGTAAAAAAACAACAACATTGCTATATACAGCGAAGTCGGTTTTCCGAATATATGGCGAAATAAAAATTAGGCTTAGCGGAATTTACGGGGAAGTTAATATGGAAAATGGAATTCAACAAAAACAATTTGGTGGGAAACACATGTCGCGATGGGTCGTGAAATTAAAATTCACGATGCATCACATTATTGAAAAAAAATGGATATCCCTCTTGTAATTTAAAGATTTTTTGATTTTGTATCCTCAATGCATATGATTGTGCCAAAATTTACGGGTTAATAAGCTTTTACCTCTTGCCATACAACGAAGAGAATTGTTGTTGACACATTGCATAAGGCTGAGGCACACCAGTAATTTACGTTTTTGCCCCATCGGCGGTTAACTGCCGAGGAAATAAGAAACCGGCTGCAGTTAACTCCCGAGGAAATCCTCGGTAGTTAACTGCCGAGGAAAACAATTATGCAAACAGTGGGTTCTGCATAATTCTAAAGCATTTCCAAGCCATTTTTCGGCCAGTTTTTACTTGTAATTAAACCAGAGCATTTCCAAAGGCAATATAAATCATACAACATTGAAACTCGGTCATAAACAAGAAAAATACAATATCTTTTACAATTGTCCATAATTAAATCAAACCGACATTTGGTTCAAATTACACAAACGTTTGAAATTCATCAAAACGTTACAAAGTGTCCATAATTAAGTGTCCATAATTAAACAACTCATTACACATCATTAAATTAAATCCCTACTTGCATTCAACGCAATTGCATATGGAACGAACATACATATATAATATATTATCTTCCACCATATTCCGAAACATAAATCCGACGTCGCTATCGTCGCGAATAAGCCAAACATATAGCTTGTTGTTTTCCATGCGTATTTGTCTCTATCTTCTCCTAGGTCTATGCATGGCATTTGACCAAACAAGTGACGTGTATATTGATTGTCACCAAGATGCTCAAAATAAGTGTTAAGTTGTGCCTTCAAATCATCAAGAGAGTCCGTCGGCGTTATCATAACCTTAACGCGGAGTACATAACACACCCTTCAATTTGTGCAACCTCAGACATGTCTTACTTGACAAAAGCTTTAAGAAAAGAATCATAGATTAGAACAAAATTAAATGAAATGTAATAACGAATAAATCAAGTGCGTAAATATTAATAACAAATAAATAAGTATTGCACTAGTTTCATCAAATAAAAGTCATATTATCATATATATCAATATAAATTACATAATTTTAATTATATATTGACCACAAAAAATTGGCGTTACAATTTCGACCCCAAAATATACGTCGGTGTAATTTCTATCAAAAACATATCCCTGTCGATCACAATCACCTTAGGCACATTCATCTTTGACGTAAGAAGTTTACGCAACATTTTTAAAACCCAAACAAAGTTTTCCTCTTTCTCATGTGTCACAAATTTAAACCCAACCGAATATGTCAAATCGATCGAAGTGACCCCAACTACCTCAAACATTGGCATCCTGTACATGTTGGTTTTGTAGGTGGAGTCCATAACCAAAACCGTTGGAAAATTGTTAAACAACTTAACGGATGTTGGATGAGCCCAAAAGATATCTTCGATTGTAGTAGTTTCACTTTGTGTTATTGAGTAATAAGTATAGCTGCGCTCCTCCAACTTCGAGATTAGATATTGCAACAGCTTCTTGTCACCTCTATTTGCCTTCCATATTTGTTGACGTTCGTTGTACACTTGCTTCACATTTGTCATGCAATGTGGTCTTTTGTTCTTCAAATGTATCAAAATATTTCTTGGAAGCATCTTGCTATTGGTCAAAATTTAGTTTTGTCTCTTCCGAAACATCTTCCGCGTTCTATACTATTACTATAATTAAACAACACATAAATATGAATTAACAACTAACTAATGCATAAACATCAATGCCATAATGAATTAAAACAAAAAAACAAAAAAAAAAAAACAATTTTTTTTTTGAAAAACTGGCAGTAGCTGCCATTTTTTCGTTGTCAAAATTTTTCACAAGAGTTCCTCGGTACCTTACTACCGAGGTTTTCCTCGGCATCACACTACCGAATTTTTCTTCGGCAGTTAACTGCTGAGGTTTCCCATGGCAGAGTTCTACGTAACTGACGTAGATACCCGTAACAAAATCAAAAAATGAACGGATTAAAATGCTCAATACCTGTTTTTTTACGTCAAAAGTGTGTTGATACCTCCTATGCTTGATGCTTGAATGATTTTGGATCAAGATTTGGTGAAAAAAATATTGAATTTGGGGATTGAATGTAGAAGGTATTGAAGTTGATGATGAAAATAGTATGTAGGGGGAGCAGGTGGTTGTTTCATCTGATGAAACATATTACCGAGGATTTTCTCGGCAGTTAACTGCCGAGGGGGTAAAAACGTAAATTACTCGTGTGCCTTATGCAATGTGTCAACAACAATTCTCTACAACGAAATTTGGTTTACCCCTATAGCATTAGCGAAAATGCACAATCATATACACTGAAAGTCCAAAATCAAAAAATCTTAGATTACAAGAGGTAAAGCAAATTTCGTCTATATAGTCAGGATAAAAGCCTATTAACCCTAAAAAATACATGGCGCACGAGAGCGAGAAGTAGACCGGGTGAAAAAAGTAATAAGCAAAATTCATTTCACATAAAACAAATAATTTTGATTTGGGTTTCTAGTTCCCTCCTCCTTTCCCATTCTGTCTTTCCCCTGCTCTTCCCTTAACCCTGTCCGTTTCTTTCTCAGCAGATGAACCATTTCATACAAACCTAAAACCAATTGATACATAACATAGTAGAGGTTATTATTTTTCTCACAACAAAACACAATGGGTGACAATAAACGCAAAAGAGGTCGCAAACCCAAAACCCCCGAAACCCTAGAAACCACCGCCACCACCACCACCACCACCACTGCTACCACCACCGTCGCAGACAACCCTTCCACTATTATCGACGACGACTTCTCCGTCGGAAACGTTGAACTCATCGACAACGGCCCCCCTTCTCAACTCGGCCGTGGCCGTCGTGGCCGACCCAAGAAGCACCCCGCTATTCCCGAGAAGCCACCCGCAGGCCGCCGCCTTACCCGCTCTGACAGCAACGGTGCCGTCCCGGCGGTCCCGCCTCCGGTTGAAGCTGGGGGTGCTACACCAATGGATGCGGACCCTATATGGGAGAGATTGTCGACGAGGGTGTTGCCTTCGATGGATTCGGTGGTGAAAGTGTTCTGTGTTCATACAGAACCGAACTTTTCGCTTCCATGGCAGAGGAAGAGACAGTATAGCTCTAGTAGTACTGGGTTTGTGATAAGTGGGAAGAGGGTTCTCACCAATGCACATTCTGTGGAGCATTATACTCAGGTTAAGCTCAAGAAACGTGGTTCTGATACTAAGTATTTGGCCACCGTTCTTGCCATTGGAACTGAGTGTGACATTGGTAACTAAGTTCTTTTAATCTATTATTTGCTTGTGTTTTCTTTTTTTGTTTATCCTTTTCTTTTTATATATATATCAATCAAGTTGGAAAATTTATCAATCTTAGTAAGCAAATTTAGTTTTGTAATTGTAATTCATGGGCCATTGGATTGGGATATCTTCTCTTATGAGAAAAATGCATGGTAGTTTTTGCGAAGGCAATACTCAAATTCCATTTCTTGCGAGGTCCTCTACGAGGCTTCGTCAAGTGGTTTATGTGATACGTATTACCACTCAATTTGAAAGGATCGTTTTATCGGAAATTGTAAGACTGATATTGTTGTATGTGACAGAGTGTTGGGCTGTCAAGAACCAACACAAAATTAAAGTGTAGGAGAGACGAGGATGTTGCATTGAATGCGTGGTAGGATTAGGCGGGATAGAATTAGAAATGACAACATTAGAGAGAGAGTTGGGGTAGCACCTATAGTAGAAAAGGTGGTAGAATCTAGGCTTAGGTGGTTTGGACATGTAGAGTTAAGACCTGTAGATTCTTTAGCAATGAGAGTAGAGAAACTATAATAGATATCATTAAGATTTTTTTTTTGAAGCAATTAAGAAAGATCTAGAGATTAATGAGTTGGATAATAATATGGTATATGATAAGAGCATAATGGTGACGTTTGATTCATGTAGCCAACCCCACTTAGTGGGATATGGCTTGGTTGTTGTTGTTGCTACTTGCTAGCTTGATTATTGCTCACAAGCATTTTGAATTTTATGTATCATATTTGTCTGTGAAGATTGAATCATTCTATGTACGAGTTGTAGGTGAGGATCAGAACTGAAGCTGATCCATTTTTTTATTAATCCTTGCTTGATTATTGCTCACAAACATTTTTAATTTTATGCATCATGTTTTGTTTGTGAAGACCGAATGATTTATGTATGAGATTTAAGCTATGATCAGAAGTCAAGCATAAACTTGAATTGAATGTTCCAACAATGAAGAATAGAGGCGAAACATTGTAAGGCAATAAATAATAAGTGAGGAGTACCTGCATATGCTTATTATATAGAAGAGATTATAATATATTATGCATTTTATCCTCAGTTCTATTCATTACTGACTAATAAACTGGATTTATCAAATGAACTGAATGTAGTTAGAAAGTAGTTTGCTGATATTCGAAGATATATTACATGAAACTAGTAAACAGTTATAGAATCATACAACAACAATGGTGATGTGAATAATTTGTGTGGATCCTTCTCATTATATGCTTTGGCTTTTAGCTAATTATAAGAAGGTTATTATGTTATGAATATCCACGTGGATCGAGTCATAGGTCTAGATGCGGTATAATCTTTCAACTTGTGTGATGAAAGCAAGAAGTAGACTCGTCCTTGCAAAGCCCTCCAAGATTAAAATAAATTTTACTGAATAAGTGATTTTGTACTTGTTTATTCCGATACTAGTCTTCCTTTTTTGAGGCTATAAATAATAAAGCGATCCCAAACAAACTACCCGTGATAAGGATACTTCAATCGGAATTTTATCGAGTTAAAGAAATAAAAATCAATACTATAACCGATAAGGGTTCTGTTATGCACAATCTTACCAATATTAAGAAACTTTAAATTTAAATTTAAAAGAGATAAAGTAACCCTAACCAGCAAATCCTACTTAAAATAAATTTTAAAACCTGAAATAGTCCTAATCAGTAATTCAAGATTTAAGCTACTGTCTTCTTCTTTCTCTGGTGCTACGTAGTGCGTGCTATAACGTATCATGTTAATTTTGTGATATAGCGGCATGAATTTCAATAGTGGTGTTGCAGCACACTGTAGCTGGTGGCTTCCTGCCACACAGGTTCCAGTGTTTTTATGACATGCCTGTTGTCGCTCTGTGGTTTGAGTCTGAAATCACAAATTATCGCACCACTATTGCAACACGGAGGTTGAAGACCTGTTTTGTCCTCACTGTGTGTGTGTGTGTGTATTTTATGTTTGTCAATTCCTGGGCATTTGGTATCAAATATTTGGAAACCCTCCTCTGTTCATCTTTGACCATCATTAATGGATGAAGCAAGCCTTTGTTCATTTTGGCCGTCCTCACAGGCTTGTGCCCACCACTGATTGCTGGCCATTATGGGAGCTTTCGCAGACTCACTTTCTGGTGTCCATTACTATGTTTTTGAACACTTATATGTGTATAGCATACATTATTTATATTGGATCTATCATGTTCATTATAGAAGCTGCCATCTTGTTATCAACTATTGCTATAGCATTTTTGTGGTCTAACACAACTCCACGGCCTGTGCTGCTATCCCGGATTGGTTGCTGAACTTCTCATATGATTTATAGTTAATGCATGTGTTTTCTTTTACATTTGCAGCCATGCTTACTGTTGACGACGATGAGTTCTGGCAAGGGATGTCGCCTGTGGATTTTGGGGAGTTGCCTACCCTTCAAGATGCAGTAACTGTTGTGGGCTACCCAATTGGTGGAGACACTATCTCTGTGACCAGTGGTGTTGTATCACGTATTGAGATTTTATCTTATGTCCATGGTTCCACAGAGCTTCTAGGTTTACAGGTTTGAACAATTGATTACCCACTTTCATCAATTAGTGGTGGCTCATTTAATGTATCCTGGTTTTCCTTCATCAATTTTGTTTCTTGCAGATAGATGCTGCTATAAATTCTGGAAATTCTGGCGGACCTGCATTTAATGGTAAAGGAACCTGTGTGGGGATAGCATTTCAGTCCCTCAAACATGAAGATGTGGAGAATATAGGTTATGTCATTCCAACGCCAGTTATCATGCATTTCATCCAGGATTATGAGAAGAATGGAGGATATACTGGTAATGTGGTTGCTGTGAACTAAGATGTAGAATTTTACTTTTAAATTTGCTAGCCGAGCGTCGTAAAATCTAAGTATTGAAGTTTTATCTGCTTAGACCAAATTTTCTCATTTTTCTGTTATAGGATTCCCTATTCTTGGGGTTGAGTGGCAGAAAATGGAAAATCCTGATCTACGAATGGCAATGGGCATGAAATCTGATCAGAAAGGTGTGCGCATTAGAAGAATCGATCCTACTTCTCCTGAATCTAATGTTTTGAAACCGTCAGATGTTATTCTTAGCTTTGATGGGGTTGATATTGCCAATGATGGAACAGGTGAATATTTATGTTTCAGTTTCTTTATACGTTCACATATACTGTAGTTTTATTTGTTCAGTAGCTACTAAAACACCCCTTATGGGAGGACTTACCGGTTCTTACTTGATATCAACTATGATAGGAGAAAACAGTGTTAAACTTATACCTCTTTTAGACACTGATAACATTCTTTAAACATGCCAGAGCTCAACAATATGTCTTATGAATTTGGATCTTTTGCATATGCTGTAAATTTTGTGAATAAGAAATTGCATTGCAAAAGATCTTAATTCCTTGGAACTTCAGTGAAGAGCTCCACATCGACAAACTATTTGAATAGAATCGGTGGAATCTATTCCTCTCCAGTCTCCATGTCTGTCCATCTTTAACATTTGCTATTTGGATTAGTACCATGTTATGGTTTAGGTTTGTTCTACTACATTCCGTTTATTTAGATATGAACAAGAGGAGACACAAAACTCCGGTATTGGTCATCAGTCATAGTGCATTACACAACAACTCCTAGATCTCATTATGCCGCTTAACTATGAAGTCCTTGCCTATGTTGTTCTCTGCTTTTTATGGGCTCAGTTAACTAACCAGCTTGCTGCGGCCAACGTGAAATATATCAATGGCTTGAGTTTAACAGTCTGTTAATAAAGCTTTGTACTCTTTGTTTTTCAGTTCCATTTCGCCATGGAGAGCGCATTGGTTTCAGTTATCTCATATCACAGAAATATACTGGCGATGATGCAGCAATCAAAGTATTGCGGAGTTCAAATGTTCTCAAATTCAATATTAAACTTGATGGTCATAGAAGGCTTATTCCAGCACACAGCAAGGGCAAGCCTCCCTCATATTATATCATTGCAGGATTTGTTTTTTCAACGGTTTCGGTTCCTTATCTTCGTTCTGAGGTTTGTAGCACTATTAGTTTTTCGTAGAATTCTGGTTACGTTTTACTCAACCTCACAAAATATGCTTGCTAGAAGTTGGGTCGTTCTAAGATGTTGTGACAATTGCAGTATATAGTCCTTGTAATATGCAGCTGTATATTTTACTTTACTTTTGGCGTTAATTTGTAAATTCATTAATACAAATTTGCTAAGCTTTCTTGTGGATCCATTCTTTTCTAACTCAATTTTTCATGTATAAACAGTACGGGAAGGACTATGAATATGAAGCTCCAGTCAAGATTTTGGATAAACTGCTGTATGCAATGCCACAATCACCAGATGAACAACTTGTTGTGATTTCTCAGGTACATTTCTTCTGTTAGTCTTTTTCCTTTTGCTGTTTTTACTGAGTACCTTGTTGTATCTGAGCATCTCTTTGACACATATAGGTGCTGGTGGCTGATATTAACATCGGATATGAAGAGATCGTTAACACCCAGGTTGATATGAGCAATGTTTCATATTTTTGTTTTCCTTGTTGGACGCTGATAACTCTTATCTACTTTATTATTCACTGTCTTCTACTCTCTGTATTTCTGAAGGTCGTTGGTTTTAATGGTAAACCTGTAAAAAATCTTAAGAGCTTGGCCGCAATGGTAGAGAGCTGTGATGACGAGTATCTGAAATTTGATTTAGATTATGAGCAGGTCCGTCTTTATTTTTCAATCTGTCTTGCGTGTTTAGAAAAATGGCTATAAGAAACTCTTGTTAACTGTTCATCTTCTATGCAGATAGTGGTTCTTCGCACGAAAACTGCAAAAGCTGCCACGCTAGATATTCTTGCAACACACTGCATTCCATCAGCAATGTCTGACGATCTCAAGTCATAGTCTTGTACATTCTGCATCTAGGTTGCTGCGTTTTCATGAATATTTTGGTTAAAATAGATGCAGATGTGTAAGCTTGACTTAAATTTTTGTTAGATTGATTCCCTACATGTTACCGGGAGCCGCAGAATGTTTTATTTTTATGTACTAATGCTTTTTGGGGATGATGAGTCCAGTTTTTGAAAGGGATGATAGATAGCTAAGTAGGATTTACGCTTGTCTTCCGGTATAATTACTGTATTATTTTTAATTATGAGGGCACTGAGCAACGTGGAAGAATTTTCATTACTCTCACAGATGCGATACCTTTTAGACAAGCAATACAAAACAAGCTATACTCCTGAAAAAGCTGATGCTTGTTGAGTTGAATATTTGACACAAATGAAATTAGTAGACAACAAACAATCATTTTCACGTAGACTCTAGTAGTGGGGCAGACGAGGATGATGGCAATCTATCAACTTCAAGGCCTTTCACATTTTTCTCTTTAGATTGTGCCCACATTACTGTGTAAAATCCGATGGCGATTACTAGTGCTCCGATCACACTGGAAGTAAAGTGGAAAACAAAACAAAGTTAATGAAAAGCAGATGTTTGTAACATTTACATGTTTATGTGAAATGTTGATTACATTGAAATTCCAAACACGAACACAACAAAGAATCAGTGACAACCATGGTTAGAGTGAAAAATGACGGTATTTTTGTTTCTTCATCTTTCTGCAACAGTGCAAATTTTTTATCTACCAGATGTTTGATAAAAAAAACAATCCCCATCTTCGGGGTAAACAACATAGCAAACAAGATATTTTTGAAATGAGAATTACCTTCCAACATGAAGTGTTTCACCAAGGAAGGCAACACTCATAAAGGCAGCAATGGCAATCCCAACAGGCTTGAACATGGTAACAAATACAGGTCCTTTCCTATCTATGCACCAAGTCAATACAGAAAATGTCACTGCACTTCCGAAAATAGCCTGCAATATTGTTTTCACGTAGGAATGAGCATTGCTATAAACCCTCGATGATTTGCAACTTTTGTTTAGGTTGATACTACATGCTTACTGAATAGATTATAGCGATTAACTCAATGTCAAGACTTAGATTCCAGGCATTTGGATCTTTGACTACAATGAGGGAAAGTAGTGCACATTGGATGGTTCCAAATAAGCAGTAGAATGCTACTATGGTCAATTGAGATGGATACCCTCTAAGAATTTCTGCCTGCAAAAATGCTCAATAAAGTCAAATCAGTAGTCCCAGACATCATCATCACTAGAATCTAAGCCCAAATCAGATATCTCACCTGAGCAATATTCCATATTGCAAGAGATAAAGAGGCAGTGGCTAGGAAGAGACCCCCAATGACCCAGTTACTGGTTTCTGCTAATAGAGACCAGAATGGTTGCGATGTAGAGGGTTGAGTTTGAATGCTACTAATGGGAGCACCCTTGTAAAAGGTCACTATTAAAGCTCCTGAGATAGACACCACAGTCCCCACAATTTTGATCTGGCTTATTGAGCTTCCAGCATCCAACTTCTCCATCCTACAACGGTTTTTGAAATAGTAAAATAATCCAACTGTTATGCATAATTATAAGTTTGCATAAGAACCTCTAAACATGGTTGTTTATTTATATTTTAGTACTATCAACACATTATCTAACACATATTTTCCAACACACCTATTTACCTGAAGATGACTGCTAGAACAAAAGTGATCGCCGGAGTCAAGTTGCTCATAGCAGATCCAAGGGTGGGAGAGCTGTAGCTTATGCCAGTGAATACACAATTCTGCATGATAGTTATGCTGCAAATTTCCAATGATCATGATTCTTCATTTCTATTTAGTAATTATCTCATAAAGGGATAGAAAATAGACACAATCAAGATTTTAAAAACAATCAGCCACCACAGTTGTGGCCGCAATTAAATCTTTTAGTTCCAGTATCAGTCGAATCCATGCAATCGCCATTTAAAACCTTAAATAATCAGCCACCACAGTTGTGGCCGCTAAGCTGTTACAAAGCCTTTTATGTTTGAGTATCAGTCAAATCATGCGATCACGATTTGAAACCTTAAATAATACGACTAATGTAATGCAATTACACACATACCCGACAAGGCCGAGGAAGAAAAATTTGGCAAGAAGTGAGAAAGAAAGGGGTGGTCTTGTTGTCCTGTTGATGAGGAAATAGGAAGGGAGGAGAATGAAAGTGGCAAGAGCATTGGAATAGAGAACAAAGATGAAGTGGTTCATTCCTTTTGTGGACATGGCTTCTTTACTCAATGTGGTCAATCCAACATCAAGACACTCTACAATCACCATTGCTGCAAATGGAATACATTCCAACAAATACCGTTTCACTTCCATTTCTGATGAGTCTGTCTTCACTATTGATCACAGTAGCTTATAGCCACACACATTGTACTGTACTGTACTACTCCTGCAATGCCACTCGCCACCTAACTTTTTAGTCATATAATATTAGATGATATTTCTCGTTTTTCACAAATGATTAGATGATTGTAAAACATCATCACATTATTATCACATAAAAATCCAACCATTAATGATTGACAAGATTCAGTAGATTGTAAAGTGTGAATGAGAGGTGCGAATTTTTCTTTTAATAAAAAAAGGCAAGAAGGATTTTTTTTTTTTTCTTTTTCTAGTAGCCTAGTGGATAGAGCTCACACAATTATATATGGAGAAGTGGGGTGTCCGGGGTTCAAATCCCGGCCTTTTTCATGTGTTCATACGACATATATCTCAAATCAGATACATAAAGTTCATGTGTTGAAATAAATAAACCATAGGTGTTGAGCAATTTAACAAAATAGCGAATTCATTCCTTAAACGTGATAAAAACTTTCACCAATTTATCCCTTCATTTCATATACAGAATTTACGGAAAAATCAATCTATTTGTTTTTATAAGAGAACCAATATATTTTAATTTGAAAATAAAAATATCTCTAAATATAAATACTATAATAATATTTTTTTTTGTAAATAAATGTTGTTTGATTTTCATCACGTTACAATTTTGATTTTGAAGCATCGATATAGGCTTTGCAAGTGTTATTTTTTTTTAAAACTAGTCAAAATAGAATATATTAGAAATAACTGGTGACTAATCTCGCACAAGGCTTGCAGAGAGAGTCACAAAAAATCAGATACAGTGTCAAGTTATTGGTGCATCAACAACACACCCAAAAAAAGAATTAGACAAAAACATGAAGATTACATCATAACACCCATAAAATACAAAGGATGCATCCACTACTCATGATAGCTAAAAGGAAGGTGGACATGTTAGCCTTAAGCCCCCGAAAAGATAGCAGTTTGAAAGAGTCTGCTAAGCTGTGAGTATCTGCAACCTGCCGTTGAAAAACACGGTTATTCCATTCCTTGCAAATAAGTGATTACGAATCCCAAGGGGAGGGACAAAATAAAAGTGAAGCCACTGCAAAACCAAGAACCACACACGACCGAAGATGTCGCAAGTGAAAAGGAAGTGGTCCGCTGTCTCCAAAGAGCCGCATCCCGTCACGCACACATTGTCTGCGTGGTGTAGAATTTGTAACCGAACTAAGTTATCTTTGGTTGGAAGCCGATTACGAAGAAGTCTCCAAACAAAAAGTGATACCTTTATAGAACCTGCTTATGCCAGACGTCATCAAACTGACCACGTTCATGAGGTGCATCTACCGTAGTAAGAAAACAGTATGTTCCCTTAACGGAGTAACCGTTAATATGTTCTAAAAGTCACCTCCACCTTTCAAGAACATGATCATGCAAAACAATATTATGCAGCAAAACAGCACAATCTGTAACACTCTCCTCCTCACAAGCTAAAAGGCGTCTCCCCCTTCGTCCCACCCCTCTCCTCACCATCTCCTCCACAACCACCCACCTATTAGTAGCCAACTCAAAAAGGCGAGGAAAATGAACCCGTAAGGGAGTTCCTCCCACCCAATTATTCGTCCAAAAAAGATACCCCTTCCGTCACCAACCACCCTACGAACATTATCATCAAACACAAGTCTACAAATTATGATTATGACACTTTTAATTTATTTTATCTATGATATTATTTTCTTGGTGTGCAACCATATTGACTTATTTATTTAATTGAACATGACTGGTTAACAAAACCCATTATTTTTAGTATTCATTTTAGGACAAGCGAATATATTTTTTCCTCGTTTCAAACTTACTCTCCTCTCAGGTTTTTTTAGAATTTTTTAAAAAGTTAATAAAATAAGGAATGTTGCAATAATTATTTTCTTTTTAGAAAAGTCAAGGAATATACTAAAAATTAGGAGAATTTCAATGAATGCTCTTAAACATTTGTTAAAATAAATAAGTTAGTGATGTGTAATTATTACTCAGACAAAAATAAAAATTTATATTTTTAAAATAAAATTCACAACAAAATCCGAAAAATTATTCTAACATAAGATGTTCAAAGAAACAAGAATTTACATAAGAATGGAGTAGAATACAAGCTACAACCAAAACCAAATAAGAAGACTGAACAAGCAAGTTGATCAATCCACCAATAGGTTTAAATCAAAAGTTTTGTTTTTGTTTTTGTGATTGGTCTTAATTCACAACTAAACTTTTATTTTCATACAATCAAAAATTTGAGACCTCTATGTAATTGCTACCATTAGACAAAATGATCCAAATGCATGCTAACCAATTGAATTAGAAATAATATTATCAGGCAACTTTTAATTTTTAGTCTTATAACTTAATTTCAAGTAACAATTTAGTCATTTATCTTTTCTTTTTCCTTTTAACTTTGTCTTTTTGATCTATTTGCATATGAATTTTTAAGATTCAAATCTAATATTCATATACAAACATAAATGAAAAACCATATATATGCAAATGACAAAAAGAACAAATTTGAAATGAAAAAAAGAAGAAGATAAAAGACCAAACTGTTACTTGAAAATTAAGTTAAGAGACTAAAAATGTGATTTTGCCATATTATTAGTTAACCCTAATGTATTATTATAAATGAAATGAAATACCATAAGAAATTTAAATTGGTTAATTAATGGTAATATAATTTTTTTTGTCACAATCGCTTAATCAATGTTGAACCAAAAAAAAAAAGTACTAGGTAATGGACATGATACAAACACGTCAGTGACAAAAAAACAAGTATTTAAGACAGACATAAGAAAAAAAAGAAAAAAAAGAACAAGTAAAGACGGTGTTTGTTTGGAATAGCGCGAGACCCTCTTTGTTTCATATATATTGATTGATTCGGTTGATACATTCTCGTTCGGTTCCTTCTTTCTTTCAAGTTCTTCAATTCGGGTATAACCATCAAAATGGGTAGTCCTGAACCCGGTTTCGAAGATTTTCTTGAAGAGAAGAAGCGCGTTAGGAACCCTTTTGTTCCCATTGGTAAAACACAATCATCTCTTTATTTTCCCTTTTTCTTTCTTGTCGTTTTCATTATGTAATTGTTCACATCTTTGTATTGTTCTGTTAATTTTGATTTTCGAATTAGGTTTATGATCTTGTTTTTTTTTTTTTTTTTTTACTGAAAGAAACGTAGTTTATGATTTGGAAATTCTAGTTGAGTAGAAAATTTGTAGCTTTATGATGCTGCAATTGAATTATTGATATTTGTGAGCTGTAAATTGAGGCTCTTGGATTGGATTTAGTTATCTTAGTTTGCATATGTTGATGTGCATCATTTTCATTCTTTGCTTCATATTGAATCTGCTCGTTCACTAGGCAAATAATCACTAGTCACTAGTTATTTTGTGAAGGATGATATATTAGTGCTATAAGTTTATTGTGGTTGCTGAACTTACTTAAGATGTCATCAATGAAGTTGCTTGGAAAGTCGAAATTTAGAGTTGGTTACAACAACAAAGAAACTCAAACACACAAGTAATATTGTATTGTCATATTGATGTATAAGAGAAAGCCAAAAATTTCACTCACATCACAATAATGAGCAAAAATGGAGTACCACGAGTACCCGGTACGGGCACTTCACCACTTTACAAGTACCCATGCTTCAGCTGTGGTTTATCTCTCTAATGAAATCACCATGCATGCGAATTTGGAAATAATATTGGGTCTGTTTGCATTTACAAACGAAAAATAAAGGAATTTGATTATGTCAAATTTTCATTGGTATATGCATTGAAGTTGGGAATTGACAATGTTGGTGTTGAACCTGATGGATATTTACTTAGCTTCTTAGTTAGGCCTGGTGCAGCTTTGTGATATCCCAATCTATAGAGTAGTTTTGTTAGTTGCTTGGGTGACCAGCTTGTAACTGTTTTCTGTAGCTACTTGGGGTTGATTGGCAGCATATGTAAACATTGCTGGGTGGTTGAGAGCGAATGAGTTTTTTCACCGAAGAGTGTTTCATTGATCACAGAGAGAACAAGTAATCTAGAGTGTGTGGGATCACAAAACTGCTGGGAATTCTTTGATTTTGAATCGAAAGCTGCAGCAGTGAGACTGAGGTGGTGGTGGTAGGCATTGCTCCGAACCTCGATAAATTTTGTCTTTTTTTCTCTTCCCATTCTGCCCTTTAGTTGTTTTCTGCTATTGAATGCAGCAGCATTAGTCATTATTCGAAACTTTACAATTAGAACGTCAATTTTACATTACTTGCTGATTAGATATTGTTACATAACATTCTTTTCTTTTGGTGATTTGATTGTGTGATTATCTCGGCTTGTCATTTAACTTTGTTGGTTAGTATCCTTTGATTAACTTTGCTATGTTAATTTCAGGCGCACTTATTACTGCCGGTGTACTAACGGCTGGCTTAATCAGCTTTAGACAAGGTAATTCTCAATTAGGTCAGAAGTTAATGAGGGCTCGTGTGGTTGTCCAAGGTGCTACAGTGGCACTCATGGTTGGCACTGCCTATTATTATGGAGACAATCCTTGGCAAAAAAAATAAACTTTTAGTAGCTAACTAACAGTCAAAGCAAAACTTTGTAATTGCTTGGTTTTTTGTTTGTATTGAGTTTTGTTTATGTGAAGTGAAATTTGTTCATTTGAGGACAAAATCCTTGCTCACGTCTTACTTTTGAATCATTTTCTTTCAATACATAATAATTGAATTCATATGGATGTACTTTGATATATACTATGGTTGTTTCAATAAAAGAAAAGACTCTCAGTTTACTGTTGCTGCCCTGAAGAAGCAGAGTGAAATTGGGTGCTGTCTTTGAACCTTCAAGGATACTGTATTTGGCATCAATATTTTGATGTCCAAACATCATTTCTAATTAAGATTTATCATCTTTATCTCTCACGTTTCTAGAGTTTATGTAGTCTAGTATGGAGGAATCTAAACCCTAAATGGTATTGATTCATTTAGGACAAGAATATATTGATGTAAGGGGATTGGATCTAGAGTAAGGGGTTTACACTATCACAAAGCGATGAATCAATGTTCGAATTTGGTACAAGAGATTTATTCACATTTTAGTGTTCAACATGTTTTGAATGTACTTCTCGTAAACAAAATCTAGAAATAGGAAAAATGGTATTGATTTTTAGGTGAACTGGAATTTCAAAACATAAAAAAATTATTTTTTGTACATTAAATTGCTGTGAAAATTGATTTATTTTAAAATAAAACCTCAAAAAATAGAACAATATTGGATTGCTGGTAAGACTGGACTATTATATGCTACATCATACAGGTAATAAACTTTAAAATAGGCCACTAAATCTAAAATTACATAATACCAACTTGATTCCAATATAGTCCCACATTATTGTCGTTTAGTTGATTTCTTTTTAAATGACTCATTCAAAATCTTATTGAGACTTTCATTCTTATCTTATACACTCCAAGGTAAAAATCATTTTAACAATGTTTCCCATATATTCTTGTCCATTTAGTTCCACTATCTCTCTCTTCGAATCTTCAAATTTATAAAGCTTGCAAACTTACCTGAACTTATTCTTAGTGGATCTAAATTACCAAATTATGGATCTAATGTTGAAAGAATGTTGTCATCAGGCAAAGTTTATGTGTCGAAAGAATGTTGCCATCACCAAAGTTTTAAATAAATCTCCTTTCATATATTAACATTAACATAATTGAATATTTGAAAAGAAAATAAAAAAAATAGTAGCAATTTGAGGGAACGTAGCAATGGGAAAGAGACATAAACATAGTTGAGTTGCCACGCTAACGTAAGGTTTTGGTAACACGTGGTTTTCCATCTTCTCCCTTTTATCTCATTCTCATTCATTCTCACGCACACTTTTCTTTCTCCTATATATCCTTTTCCCCATTCTCTCTTCCTTTTTTCGTTTCTCCCAATCACTCTCTCTTTCATCTCAACGCCATCGCCATTAAGGGTTTCAGGCAAGCCTTCATTTTTCACCTTTACTTCTTCAATACCTTGCAACTTTGATTCTCTTATATATAAATCCTCTTTTGGGTTTTGTTTCATTTTCCAGTTTTTGGTTAAATGGGTCGCCATAGATCTCTGAATCAGAACATAAATCATATTTTTTTGTAACATGGTTCAGTCGGTGGATTCTATGATGTTTTTTTTTTTTTTTTTAATAATTAATTTGATTTTACCTTTTTATTACCGCATTGGTTTTGGCAAACTTGATCAAACTGAAATGAGAATTTTTGGGTATTTATCCGTTTTTGAAATGGATATAATCGTTTACAAAAGATTGTTTTTTTACTAAGTTTGCAACAGATATTAACATTGTCGTATTTGTACTTCGTGTCGGATGAAGCTTGCACTTGTGCTACATTGTACTTATGTCAAAAAAGTTAACATTTCATAGCCTTTTTTTTGTTTCTTCTTCCATATTTTACAGCTTAAGACATCCTTTCATTGTTTACTTTTTGTGTTAGTGTTCTTGTTTGTTTGTCTTTTGATACTCTGAAGGATGCTACGTGTGTTCAACTTTTTGTTCACATCGGTGCTTCTGTTATCCTAATTGATTTTTTTACATTGGATGCATCTTTTCTTACCAAGTCTATGTTTTTGTCGAAATTCAGTGTAAATTTGCCAATAAACTAACAGTCTATTATGCGATGAGCAGAAGTTTATGCATCAACATGTCTTTCTATGGGGAAAACTTTGTTATATTTCCTAATATATATATGTACTAATTGCTTCATCTGTTAGTTAGTATATGCATAGTGATCTGCTACATGTAGACTGAAATTTGACCATACTATGCTACTGTTTGATTACTTAATACTTATACCTCATGTGATTATCTAGTGGGTGATGCTTCTCTTTCAGAAATGATTGTTCCTTCCGCTAAGATGGATTTCAACTAACTTATTGTTCTTTCTGTTTTGGTTTGATTTGATGACTGAATGTCAAATTGATCATTGATGGCACTGAGCACAATATTGCGTAGTTTTCCTGGTCTACTTTCTCCTTTTTTCAGTGGATCCTTATCCATTAAGTGACTGTCTGATTTATGTTGGTGTCCATATATGTCTTGTTTGGATCCACATTGTCGATTGAAAATATTTAGTTTGTTTTATGATGCCATGTCTTTCATTTGTATCTCATTTTTTTGCATCAGTAAGTCTATCCTTTAGTCTAATGATTTTTGAACATTCAATATTTAGTTTTCTTTTCCATTTTACTCTCTATTTTTCTTTGATTACGCCTTTGTTTGATGATACAGTTTCCATTAATTGATCAATATCGACTTGTCTGTTTATCATTGGTTTTAACATCGAATCTATTTTGACGTTTTTTCATTTTCCTTTGATTTCTGATTCGTGAATCTTTGTGGACTAAAGTGTGTATGATGCGTACACACATGTCAAGACATGTATTGAGCTATATCAACAAGTTCACATTCTCTGTTAAATATAATGAAAGTTATTTTGAGCTTATGGGTGGTTACTGAAATCCAGACCTTTAATTGTGGTAAAGGTGTAACAAATATGTATATTTGGACAGAAAAATAACTTATTGTAATTGTTCTTTTTGCAGGTTGAAATAAGTGATTTGTTATAGTCAAAATGTCATCTCCAAGCAAGAGAAGAGAAATGGATGTAATGAAATTGTGAGTAAACTGTTTTACTATGTGTTGATAGGTTAACCATTTTTAAACTGTTGTTGATTTAATTTTCAAGTTGGTGGAAATATGTTTTAGTTGAAATATGTTTTAGTTGGAATTTGGTTTTGACTATTCATGTAGCAAAGAAGTAAATTTGGCACACTGATATGGTTATACTTATTTCTATCGAGATATCATTTGATCAATAAACCAAGTTCAAAATGTGGGTGAATATTTATTTACTTTAATGGGTTTTTTGACTCACTGGGAAGAATCTGTAGTTTTTTACACATGTAAAGATTTATTTATGGTTTTAAGTCGGTTTTAGAACTAACCTTATATTTGTCGGTTTTTTACACATGTAGTAAGACAGGCATTATATTTATAAGAATTGGATTAATTTATAAATAGTGAGATGCATTTTAATCACATGAAGTATAGCCTTTCCCGGCATACTTATAGATCTTTTTGTTGTTACTTAGCCCCATATAGAGTAGTTTCAAGTAAAAACATTACTTTGAAGTTAAGTCAAGCAGTTGTTGATCTCTAGACACATCAAACCAAACTTCAAGGGGGTTTTCTGATGCTTTACTTTTTGTAATGGTAAGGTCGTATGTTGTGCATGTGCCTTATTTTCCATTTCATATGGGTTAAAGTACACTTCACCCTTTTGATGAATCCCGTCGGCTTATGTCACCCTCTAACTTTGATTTACTTAAAAACATTAACTTCCAGTTAAATGTATAGTTAACTTTAATGTCAGTTGCTGTTGATGGTACACATTACCCCCGTACAGCTAGCTCCCCTTTGTTGGTGTGGTAACTGTCTAAGGGCATTGACCTGCCCGACTCAGGTTCGATGCTGGCAATTGAATTGATGAATGAAACACATTACCCCATACAGTTCAATGCACTCTCAATCTTTCTTCATAATGTTATGAACAAGCTTCCTTCATAATGTTATTGTTTCCTACGTTAATGTTAAACTCTTCTGAACCATAGTGCGTACAAAATATAGTTGAGGGAACTATTGGAAATCAACATTTTCATAGCAGATGTCACCCTTCTTCACGGGGATAGGAATCTGCAGATTACTAAGAATAATAGATGAAATAATGAATAAATGAAGTTGAACTTAATCCAAAAGTACCCCAGTCTAAGTTTACGTCTGTTGGCACATTCTGTGAGAATCTCACTGTGATAACCCTTTGTCCCTCCATGAACACTGCCCCAAACTAAATGTTGCAGAAATCTTTGGTAATCTTTTCATTTTAGTTTTGCGTGCATCGTTCATGTTCTGATCTATTTTATGACATGCTGTCAGGCTTGAGCCTGAAGGTGAATGTCATGGCTTCTCGGAGGCCCTTCTGCACAACACATTATTGTATTAATGCAATGCCATGGTATTGCACTGTTATAGAATTAAAACACTGCCTTTTTTATGGTTTTGTTTTCTAGTGCATTTTTGGTTTATTGATGCCCAGTGTTTGAAAGTAAACTGCAATCATGTAATACTTGGTCAAAGCACATTCTCATCACAAATGAATTCCTTCTCTCTGCTTTCTTTTTAGCGGTCTGCATTCTATTTAGACTGAAAAAAAAAAAAAAAAATGACGATGGATTGAAACTTTTGAAGTTTTGAGGGGCTTGGCATTGCTCAAACAATCCTTATTATGTGGGACTTGGCATTGCCCTGGAAATCCTAATTATGATTCCACCATCAGTCTAGACTCTAGAGCTAGAAAGCATGAGTGTGATAGTTCACTTTTATATCTGTTAGATGAGTTGAGACTATCACTTACAATATTTACACATTACATATACCTTATATATGCACTATTCATTCTTATCAAAAGTTTCCATGGTCACATTTCTCAAATATTGCTTCCTTTATTACAGGATGATGAGTGATTATACAGTGGAGACAATAAATGATGGACTCACTGAATTCAATGTGGAGTTTCATGGTCCAAAAGAAAGTACTGTCAATATTCTAGAGCCGGCTTAGTCTTTTGTTTGATGAAACTGTGCATACATATGAAAAAGAGAAGTGCTAGCAACACACTTTGTAGCACTTTACCTCCAACACTCCTATGATTAAGTGAAATTCATGTGAGTCACGCCACTTCAAAATGGATCCACTAAATTAGCGGGTCTTGCGTAAATTTCACCCGAAGTGTTGGAGAGAGTGTCAAAGTGTGCTGTTAACACTATTCTATGAAAAATTACTTTTTTTTTTTTTGAAAAATTCTGAAAAATTATTCAATGAGTGCTTCTTAGTTGAAGATTTTCCCCCCTCCTCATGGACAAAAAAAGGAGAGGCAATCAGTCTTTAACTAGGAGTTCCTTTTATCTCTCTAGCATTAATTTTCATCTAATGTTGGTATATTGTGACTCGTCTTTTTAGCTTGATACTGATTTTCTAATCTTTAAAAAGGATTGTGAGTGCAAAGACTAATTACTCATCTTTAAATTATCTGGCTGTTCTGATTTGTTATTTTTGTGATTATTGCAGGCCTTTATGAAGGTGGAGTCTGGAAAATTCGTGTTGAACTTCCTGATGCATATCCATACAAATCCCCTTCTATCGGCTTTGTGAACAAAATATACCACCCGAATGTTGATGAGTTGTAAGCACTTCATATGCTTATGGATCTTTTTATTTAATGTAATTTCTGCACTGATCTGGGTTGACACTGTATCTAATACTTCTTAGATTTAGGGATAAATTTTAATGTTTCGAGATTTGTACAAGAGTGAAGAATTTTTTTCATGGCAACAACTTGATATTGGTAGGGGTCTGTGTACATGGATTATGGCTGATTCTGCTTTTACATTTCGTCCACTGCAGATCTGGCTCTGTATGCTTGGACGTCATTAACCAATCATGGAGTCCAATGTTCGGTAATTTTGTTATAGGCTTTTCATTGTAATAGTTTCAAGTATCTAACATCTAGAATTCTTTTGATTTGTCATAGTATTGTGTATGTATTTTGGTAAACAATCATGTGCGAAAAATTCAACAGGATTTTATGGAATCTCCACTTTCTTAATGCCTATAGATATAACCAAGGTTTCTACTTTTTCAGATCTTCTAAATGTCTTTGAAGTTTTTCTTCCACAACTCTTGCTTTATCCAAATGCATCAGATCCTTTGAATGGCGATGCAGCATCCTTAATGATGAAGGATAAAAAGCTGTATGACCAAAAGGTTAAAGGTGAGCATATTTTCATATATGGTAATTTTTCTGATAATATAATACCCCCATGCAGTTTTTTTTTAATGAGAAAATGATACATAATGGTTTTGTTTTTGAGTCAATGATCCCACTACATTGCTTGCCTCAAATCCATTACAGTAATTCATTCAATCATACCCCTACATTAATAAGTTCGAGTTGTATATAGAATGGATTAATATCTTGGGCAGACAGTCGTCTAGACTTTGGTCCCTATTTGATAGTATAAAGCTGATTCTCGTAATAATATAAAGCTGATTATTATTCAAACAGAAAATAATTTTTGTACTCTAGGCTACTTCATATATAACTGAATATTTGGGGAATTTTTTTTACATGTGGGCTGTTTTGTGTAAATGTACTGTGGTATTTGTGGGGACAGAGTATTGTGAGCGGTATGCTAAGAAGGAACACATTACCAACGGCACAGCTGATGACGAGGAGAGTGATGAGGAGGACATCAGTGAAGCAGAAACTCAATCCAGTGATGATGAAATTCCTGGCCGTGCTGATCTTTAAACACCTTAAAGGTCCATGTGTATTACCACACATTTACTTGTTCAGTTATAATTATAAGATGTAGGATTATTATAATTTACTATTTTTTTGTGCCCTTGAAATAACTATTATTCCTGTGTAATTTGTTACAAAGCTATAATGTCATTAGGGCTTTAGACTTTTAATTGTAATTTGTATATTAATAATTAACAAAAAAAATTTCTTTCCGAATTTAAGGAAACCAGAAATGTAATAATAGATACATGCTGAAGATTTTAGCTGTTATGTCTCATATAATTAGCTAAATATATGTTTTGCAATTGTTGAAATATATTTCTTGTAATTGGAGTCTTGATTCATGAATACAAAACGAAAAATGGTTCTGAAAATTGTGAATGCTTGCAATATCTTCACAGAAAACATTTTTCTTTCATTCAAAATTTGTAATAAGGTAAAGAAAGGGAAATTGAAGATAATTCATCCCATGTAGAAGCTATTGAAGGGATGTGAAGAGAATACCTATAGCTAATATTTTCTTTGTTTGAGAGTATGTAATAAAATAGCAGAAAGAATTTGTAAAATATTGATTGTCCAAAAATGAAATCCTCAAAAGTCCTCTTGTTTATTTTTACTTCTTCCAAATTGAAGGGTTATAGTCCTATAAAGAGGTGATGTAATATCCCTTCTTTTGCTGTCATCAATCCTATGAATTTGCATATTCTCAATAGGTGATGACTTGAAAGAGAGGTGTGAGATTTGTCATACTTCAACATTAGTAGCAGAGGAGTTTGAACTCATGCTTTTGTGGGATATTGAGTCAAAATTCTTACTGATTAGACCAATCTTTATTGCAAAGCAAAGATCAATAAGAATTTGCCTCCTTAACATGTAAAGGTTTTTAAAAGTGAAATGACAACTAGAATCACTTTTTCTTGAAAAAAGCCTCCATTAATCAACTCTTCAAAAAAAAAAAAAAAAACTAACTCCATTAATCAACCATTCAAAATACATATAAAACGAATAGAACATTACTACTTGTCCCACTGTTATTTTAAGTTATTCGGTCTTCATTGGGCAGAATTAATCGTGGTAATTTCAGCCCTTTGACCGAGATTTTATTTTTCATGAATGGTGCTTTGGATTCTACTTCAAAGTTATTTGATTTCATGCACAGAAAACAGGACGCCACAAGTGTTTTGTTACAGTAATGTATGTGATTAACAGCCGAATGTGTGAACAAGCCATTTTAGATTCATTTGCACACGTAATTATTAATTTGGACAGACAAAATCATAAATTTAATTAGTTGTCATGCGTGCAAGAATAAGGGACCCTTCCATTTGATTTTTGTCATTTAGGATATCAATAATCATAATTTGACCCTCTCCAAATAAAAGAAAGATTTACTACATTGGTTTAAGCGTTCTTTGAGTCTTGAGCCTTTTTTCTAACACAGAATCGGCTTTTATATTTTATTTTTCGATAAACAATGTACCAATGTTTGAACAAAATTTATGTTGCTTTGTTTTTTATTTATTTTCTAAGCCATGAATAGTTATTTTGGTGCAATCATGCAAGGAATGGCTTGATTTCCGGAGCATGTTACAGGCACTAATATTTGCAATGATTTTAATCGTGATCTATACTCGACAAAAAGAAGCCACCCAAAAAATATAGAAACATCTTTAGAGTTTAGGCTTCGCAAGCTGTGTTATAAGTCAACATTTTAATCATTTGGCTTTCTTTTTTTTTTGGCTCTTGTAGCTTTCTAGTTGAACATTCTAGTCAAAATGTAATAGTTACATGAAATTGTCAATGCATTGGATGGGTGGAAATGCTTGAAGGAGTAGTGGCGCACAAAATCTTTGTTCCTCTTCCATTATATCATTAGTATATAACTAAAATAAAAAAGAAAGAAGTGTTCTTACTACAAAATCTACACTTAAAATCTTTCTTAGTTTTCATAGCCACATTCTTTGTTATTCCCTATTCCAAAGTCCAAACTCAATGCTAGAAAATACCACATGCAGTTGAAGAATCTCTATGTATAGAATCATTGAGTTTCCATTTTCACATGAAAAAAAAGATTAGTTTTCACATTGTGCTACATGGCATCAGCCGCATCTCCGTCTCCTCAACCACCTCTCACTGTGTTTCAAGCTCCTCCTATTGATGGCAGTATCAGTTACGAGAAAGTAACAACAACTCCTTCATCAATAAGCAGAATCAGTCCAGTTATTTTGTTGGTTATAATAGTACTAGCAATTATCTTCTTTCTTTATGGACTTTTCCAATTAATTATATGGCTTGTGATAAAAAGACCATCCTCTTCATCTCATTATAATTCCAACAGGTTTCAAGAATCGACTCGAACCCTTGCGCTTCAGAGGCAACTACAAAACCTATTCCATTTACATGATTCAGGTCTAGAACAATCTCTCATAGACACTCTTCCTCTTTTCAAGTACCAAGATTTATTGGGTTTGAAGGAACCTTTTGATTGTGCTGTGTGTCTATGTGAGTTTTCTGAGCAGGAGAAGCTGAGGTTGGTTCCTATATGCCGCCATGCTTTTCATATGAATTGTCTTGACACATGGCTTCTCTCAAACTCTACTTGTCCTCTTTGTAGAGCAAATATCTCTAGCTCTAGTTTTCCTTTGGAGAATGTTGATGATTCTTTGGTTAGTCAAAGAGAAATAATCGTAGAAGAAGAAAAAGTTGGGAAAAGGGTGTTTTCTGTGAGACTTGGAAAGTTCAGAAATAATGGATTGGAGGATGGTAGTAGTCCTAGTTTGGATGAGAGAAGATGTTATTCAATGGGTTCATATCAATATCATGTTCTTGGTGATTCAAATTTGCAAGTGGTTTTGTCACAATCTTGTTGTGATGATGATGACTTAAGAAGTGAAGAAAGTGGGAATGTGGAGGGGAAGAGGATAGGGAACAGAACCAAAGGTGAAAGTTTTTCTGTTTCTAAGATATGGCTTTGGTCTAAGAAGAGAAAATTTACTAGCTCTAATGTTGATTTTCCTTGATTTTCTTATTGTAAGAAACTGAGAAAGGTAAAATATATGATGAAGAAGTTTCATTTTCTATCTAGAATTGCATGTCTATATTAATCCTCTTGTTTTCAATGACATACCTTAAAGATAAGTACTTAGATTTATGTTTGGTTCTTTTACTTTGTCTTTCAACTCAACATTTGAGTTGCAATGCGTCATGCTAACTTCTATGGTATTAGGAGGATGATATTGTTATAAATCATTGTAAATTTGTTTAATTGTATTTTTAGCCCCTAGACCCTAGTTTCAATTGAGCGATTTCGACTCTGTAGTTTTTCAACCAAGCGATTTTGAACCTCATAATTTTAATAGAGTGATTTTAACCCCTTAGTTTACTCCCTTTTTAATTTCATAGACTCACATACATTTTGACCAAATTTTGACTAAATTATGCAATTATAAATTCATCTAGGGGTCAAAACCACTTAATAGAAATTAGGAGGTCTAAAATCACACAATTATAAATTAAAAGGATAAAAAGTTTAATTAGACCAAAAATAAAGAAATTATGAAAATAGTCGATATCAAAATCTCAAGTTAGTAAAAAAAAAGTAACAAAAATATAAATATATTCATCTTACATTTTTCAGAGGTAAGAAGTGAACTCCTTAACAGTTAACACTGAGAGCAGCGGAGGTCACTAGAGAAAAATGTGAAAAACCCTCTTTAGACTCAGTGGTCGGCCCACCCCACAAACTCATATTTGGAACCGATTGAAACCGACTGGTCTATCATGTACTATGCCAAACTCAAATTTGTTCACAATCCATTTTGGAAAATCAAATCTAATACTACCCATACACGCCGGAGACATGGGTAGTGTAACACCCCGTTTTCCCAACTTGATTTTTTTTACATAATAATCAGAGTAAACAACTCAACATGATGTCACACTTCATTAAACAGATAAATAGAGTAGAATTACTATTTATTTAAACATATTTTATCAATAATTCAAATTACATTGCAGAGGAAAACATTCATTAAACAACGTAATGGCACAACGACCTCAACATAAACAACTTATTAAAATTCCATTCTAGGTGGTTCATCAACATAAATCATAAAAATACGTAACAAATGAAAAACAATACAAATATCCCCATCCCGTTACGTATCAGAGCAACTCTAAGATGACGCGTGAGAGAGTCAACTCACTTCGACAGCTAATCCTGGTTATTGCACGTTATCCACGTAGAGACAATATTCAAACAGAAGGGGTGAGATTTCACATTCAATAATAATAAGCATACAATTCTTTAAAAGAATTTAGCAACACATGACAACATCTATTCATCATTAGCAATACTGATAAACATTAATTTAAGTAAGAGAACTTATCAACATAAACAACAATCAATTAAACAGTGTTAATGCTTCACATAATTCCAACTATACATCATCAATTAACTTCAAATCATCATTAACAACATCATATAACATTATAATTATTAACAAGTACATTCATATAAGAATTCAACTTCATATAACATCATATTCTTCAACATATACATTCATATAATAATTCATCAATAATGAACAACATCAACAACAACAATTAATAACATTAATACTTCACATAGTTCTTCATTAACAACTCATTGATAAATGACAACTTAACAACAACGACAATGCAACAACAACAACGACATCAACTTGACAATGCAACAACAACGACTCAATAAATGCAATATGCATGTGGTACCAATCAGGGCATCATGCCCCCAACTTATAGAGCGAAAAAGGCTCACAGGGCATCAAACCCCCAACTTTAAATGAATGATTATACATTCCAGAGCATCAAACCCTCAACTTTAATGAGTATGCATGAACTTAGCAACCAACAACTCTAACAACTTAGACAACTTCGACAACTTAGACAACTTCAATCATGAACATATACATTCATATAACGTATACATTCATATTCATCAACATATACATTCATATAATAAGTCATCAATCATGAACAACATCACAGGACATCATATTCATTAACGTATACATTCATATAATAATTCATCAGTCATGAACAACATCATATAACATCATAACATAGGTTAAATACTCTTAAACACCTTAATTGAACTCATAGTACACAAGCTTTGAAGTTTGGAGACAATCCATAAGTTTTGGGTTGACCTAGAAACAGTTATGCGGAATTTTCATAAAATTTCACTAAGACCTCCTTGGAGTATTTTCATAATAACTCAGAAACCAAAAATTATTTTCAAGTCAAACCAAAGCCACGGGAAATCTAACACAATTATCTACAACTTTCCTGTTTACACCAAATGGCAATTCAAAACAGAAACGTGTGAAAAAGACGCAAGAACATGAAACAGGAGATGCTGTCACTGTGCAGCTCTCAGGAAAAACCCATTTTTCACCCCAAAATCCCAATTTTGACTTCCCAATGCCCAAATTTGATTCCAAAACTTGTCTAACCATTTCTATACATGATAAGACACTCAAAACCATATAAAACTTGACCAAAAACATTATTTTAGAAAATCACCAATTATCAACCTAATTCATCAGATTATCTACTCTTTCTACGATCAATTTTAGTTTCAAACCCTAATTCTACAACATCAAAACCTACTAACAAGTACAAGGTTAAACCCTTTTTCAAGATTACATACTTATGATTAAAGAAGGTTAGTCGCACCCTTACCTTAGATTGATCGGACTCTACAAGATTGCTCCTCTTTTCACAAGATTCTTCTCTTCTCTGACTTCTCACTTTTCCCCTTTTCTTCAAAAACAGGTTTCACGTAATCCTTATTTTTTAATTCTAACTCTCCCCTTTTATATAAATCTTTAACCTACTTATTTTCTCTTATTTCCAAATCCGTCCTCCAAGTCTCAATATTCTATTCTAATATATATATATATAATATAAAATATTTCTATAACAAATAAATATATCTCTATAACAAATATATTTCTATAACATATATATTTCTACACCAAATAAGAAATATATTTCTACACTAAACAACATATATATTTCTACACCAAATAACATATATATTTCTACACCAAATAACATATATATTATACTAATAAATACCAACATATAACATAACAAAATATCATTCATCAAAATAAATCGAATAAATTATAAAAAGATATCTAAAATCAATAAAATAAATAAATAATAAAATAGGGCATTACAGGTAGCATTTGGTGACATTGTGGTGGTGACATTAGTGACATTGACCAACCACAATGTTACAAGTGACTTTTTTTATTTCACTTTCATAAGATTTTTTTATTTTTTAATACACTTGTTACATTGTAGTTGATCAATGTCACCAACTACAATAGTATTATCCCTAGAGACATCTAGATAACCTAGACTAATAGCCATATTAAGTAAAAGTTATTCAACAAACTCATATATGCCCCATTGCTTTAAGGTACCTTTATCTCATGTACTATATCCTTTTTAAATGCTGCCTTGTTCCATCCATTCAACATCAATTAGGGTGTGTTTGGTTGTGAAGAGAAATTGTGAAGAGAGAAATAAGTAAGAGAGAGTATGAAAAGAGAGAAATACGTGATAAATAGAGTAGATTTGATAGATTGTTGGGAATAAGAGAAATAGAGAAGAGAGATTTACAATGATTTAACAAATTGACAAAAAAGCTCTTACCTTATAAAGTCATCTTTATAAAAATGTGTTGCTATTATCAAATTAATTGACTAAATAGGATACAAAAAAAAAAAAAAATAACATCCTTAAAAAAAATTTACAAAATAGGGGAATTTTTTTATTTTTTTCCTTTCAGAAAAGCAAATGTAAAGATAAAGTTAAAAAATAATAAAAATTAATTATAGAAAAAGATAATCTTGCAACTTGAGAGTAATACCAAGCCTTAATTGTTTTCCATTTAAGCTAAAATACACAAGATCTTAATTGGGGTGTTTGCTGCAAATCCATTTGAAACAAAAAAAATAAAATTAATTAATAATAATAAGGGTAGAACAAGAAACAATAAAATGAAGCTGGTTTCTCCCCCTTTCTTCGCATGCGCAAAGGCGGTGGACCCTATATTAAAGCAGTCTCTCTCCCCAACTTCTTTTCAAAGTTTGACATCTTTCCAACTTCTCTCTCCTATTTTACCTCAAACAAACAGAGTGTTAAAGACAAGAAAAAGCCAAAATAATTACTACAACATATGATACTCCTCCGTCCCTTCATAATTGATCATTTTGTAAAAAATATTGTCTTAAAATAATTGATCCATTTCAATTTTCAATACAATATTAATTACTTAATTATAATTCTAACTTAATTTTTGTGTGAATACATTAGGTTAATCTTTTGTGGGTTAGAGTTTTTCTTTTTTTTTAGAATAAAGTGGGTTAGAGTTTATTACTTCACATATTAACGTGATTTAATATAAAAAATAGATATTTGAGAATTCATTAACTAGAGTTTCAATCATCTTAACCATAGATTTATCTTTATTAAGAATAAAATTTGATGATTTTTCTACACAGATCTTAAAATGTTGTTTCTCTTCCATTTCTTTTTGTGAGCCGTCGCCAAAATCCTAATATCTTATCCTTCATCTATCATAGAGGGGTGGTTTAAGGTCAATTTTTGATCCAAAATCACCAATGTAACATTTTTTTCCCTTTCGTTGCAATAAGTGATTTTCACATCTATATCGTTTTTTATTTTGTGATTTTGTCGTCTTAATGTGACGTTGGTTTGTTCGTCGTCTTTAAGCGGCATTGTTTGTCTTTCTTGTTTCGTTCTCGGTTCAGATTGTCAGAACAACTTTGATTCAGTGCAGATCCAATTAATGACTTTGACGTCGTCCACGTTGCAGATCCGGAGACATGAATGTATTCTAGAGACTCGAATATAGTAAAATGTGTAAGTTTTGTAATTTGCCGTATTATGCAATTAACATGAATGCTGCGAGTTTGTTCACATATTCATCTGTTTTGTTTTTAGCGAATTTAAATTGTATCATATAATATATCAATTTGAATAAATGAATATATATATATATATATATATATATATATATATATATATATATATATATATATATATATATATATATTTTTTTTTTTTTTTATAAAAAAAAAAGACAAGTTTTTGACCATACATAATTTGCCTTTATCATTAGATTAAATCTCACCATGGATTGAGATAAAATTCATTCAAAGAAATAAATAATTAATCAAGTAAGATGTGAGGAGACTTATTGATCGAACATCGAAATGAACAAGACTATACCTTAATTCATTAAGGATTAAGACAAAAACATTAGACTTACTATTTCCTCCGTCTCATAATAACCGAGCTTTTTGTAAAAAAAAAATGTCTCAAAATAATTGAATCATTTTACTTTTCGATACAATATTAATTACTTTTTTCTCTTTATAACTCTAATCAATACTACTTTCATCATTTCTAATTCAATATGTTCCACTTTACATTTATGATAGTGGATAATGCACCAATACTTACATCTAAAATTATTTTTTTCTCTCCTTCATTTATACATTTTTCTTAATAAGTGTCAGGTTTTGGCTCATTTTAAATGTGAGATAGGGAGTATTTCCATAAGTTGAAAGAAACACACTTGACTTCCCCACACAAACATCATCACTCAAACTACACTCTCACTGCCCTAACCATGGTGATTCCTTCTTCGGAAACACCCACCGTGCGCGTCACCAACATACCCCATACCGCCACCGCCAACGACCTTCTCCGATACCTCGAAACCACTGTTGGCCGTTCCTCCGTCTTCGCTCTCGAAATCTTCAGCGACTACACCAACTGGAAATCTCGCGGCGTTGGCCGTGTCCAGTTCGAGACATTGGAAGCTAAGTCTAAAGCCCTAACTCTCGCCGAGAACAAGAAACTTCTTCTCAGCTCCCATTTCCTCTGTCTTGACGCTTCCTCCGATGACATCATTCCTAGGCCTGCTCTTCCTCGTAACCGCATCAACAATGGTGCCCTTTATGCTGGTTTTCCCATCGGTCCTGATTGCATGAGCGTGCTTCAATCATGGGAAGGTGTTCGAGGTTGGGTTATGCCTGAAAGGCAGAGACTTGATTTCTGGGTTACTCATGGTGATCAGTGTTTTAAGCTTGAAATTCCTTTTGAGAATATTTTGGAGTGTGATGGGTATTGTTCTGATGAAGGTTCTAAACCCAACGCCCTTCTCTTGAAGGTACATTATTTGTTTATGTGTTAGGGCATGTTTGGATTCCACTTATTTTCAGCTTATTGGTATAAAAATTTGTGAGATTTGTTTGAATTGATTTATTTCAATTTATCTTATCTACATAATCATTTATAAGACTGATTGTGAGTTATGATAACAACTTATTGTTGAAGTTGTATTGGAGTTCCAAATTGCCCAGGTTTTCAGGCTTTGGATGCGTAAATGTGTATGGGCACCCCTCTTCGTTTGAGCTAACTTTTGGGATGATATCTAAGTCCATGTTTAACATGGTATCAAATCTAGGTTAAGAATTGCAATGTGGGAATTGGATTAAAGACTCACGTCCTTGAGGGTGGGTATTGAAGTTGTATTGGAGTCCCACATTGCTCTGGCCTAGGTTGTTTGATGTATAAATGTGTTTGGGCACCCTCATCCTTTGAGCTAACTTTTGGGATGAGATCTAAGCCCATTTACCACTTATGACATGTCTATGAACTGTTTTCAGATTATTTTCCTAAGCTCTACATAGCATATATGAAAACAACTTATAGTTTATATGAAAACATATAATGACTTTATTTTATCTTTTCTTATAGAAATAGCCTATACATACACACTTATCTGATAAGCGGCCATGCTATAAGTTGTTTATCCAAATTGGGTCTATGTGTGTTACTCTTCTAGTTTTACACCTTATTTCAATTTAAGTGATTTTTGGGTTTCGAGGATGATAATTTCTATTTTTCCTTTCATTCTGTTATTGATTTATCGTATTTGCCATTGTTACCTAGAGCTAATTTCCCTTTATGTTTTGTTATTCTTCTCAGCTGAGATATGGGCCAAGGATATATCAGAAAATGGCGGGGCCAAATGTAGCTGCCAAGTTTAAGGATGATAGGTATCGATTTTGTAAGGAGAATTTTGAGTTTATGTGGGTGCGCACCACTGACTTCTCAACTTTAAAGTCCATTGGGCACTCTACCTCATTTTTTTGGGAAATTGTGGAAGAATCATTTGATTCTGATGTTTTTCGTAGTTTTCCGCTCTACAGAGAGAATTTGAAGGATCTAAGTCTGGAAGATGGAGAAAAATTCTGTTCTCCAACTGAAACAGTTCCGCTTGTTAAGTGTCGATTGGATTCCAAGTTACCTTATGAGAGTCTTTTCCAATTGAATTCTCTTGTTCATACCCAGAAAATTAGTCTTGCTTCAGTGAATGATGAGTTGATTGACTTGTTGGCAAGCTTGGATGCAGAAACTAAGGCTGTGATTTTTCAAAAATTGCACAAGATGAATTCCACTTGTTATGAGCCTCTAAAATATGTGAGGACTCAATTACACGTGCTTAGTATAAAGAAAAAAAGTGTTCTCCCATCACAGCAGAAAAGGTTGGTGGATAATAACATAATGAGTTGTCATCGAGCCTTGATTACCCCATCAAAGATTTATTGCCTTGGTCCCGAACTTGAAACCTCAAACCATGTGGTAAAGCATTTTGCGGCATATGCTTCAGACTTCATGAGGATTACATTTGTTGAAGAGGATTGGAGTAAGCTTCCAAACAATGCAATCTCAATCACTTTGAAGAAGGGAATGTTCTCAAGGCCTCTTAGAACTGAAATATATAAGCGGGTATTGAATATTCTTCGAGATGGGATTCTAATTGGATCAAAAAGATTTGAGTTTCTTGCCTTCTCTGCTAGTCAACTGCGGTCAAATTCTGTTTGGTTATTTGCTTCTAATGATAAAGTGAAAGCAGCAGATATCAGAGAATGGATGGGAAGCTTCAATAACATCCGTAGTGTTTCCAAATGTGCAGCAAGAATGGGTCAGTTGTTCAGTTCTTCCAGGCAAACTTTTGAAATGGCCCCTCAAGATGTGGATTTAATTCCAGATATTGAAATCACCTCTGATGGTATAGACTACTGTTTCTCAGATGGTATTGGAAAAATTTCACAGTCTTTTGCAAGGCAACTTGCAGAAAAGCTAAAATTAGATGAGAATCGTATTCCTTCAGCATTTCAAATTCGGTACGGTGGATATAAAGGTGTCATTGCTGTTGATCGCCATTCTTTTAAGAAGTTATCATTGCGTAAAAGTATGCTTAAGTTTGAATCCAAAAACAGAATGCTTTGCGTCACTAAATGGAGTGAGTCAATGCCGTGCTTTCTCAATCGAGAGATTATATCCCTGCTGTCCACCTTAGGAATTAAAGATGAGGCGCTTTTGGCATTGCAAGAGGATCAATTGCAGTTGCTAGGAAAGATGTTGACTGATAAGGAAGCGGCCTTGGATGTTTTGGAAAGTTTAAATGGAGCTGATTCAAATAGCATTCTAGTCAAGATGCTGCATAGGTTTTATGAGCCAAACAGTGAGCCTTACCTATCAATGATGCTCAAGGCTCATTATACGTACCAGTTATCTGATTTGAAAAGCAGATGCCGAATATTTGTGCCCAAGGGCCGAGTCTTGATTGGCTGCTTGGATGAGACTGGTCTATTGAACTATGGCCAAGTATTTGTCCGCATAACTGTGGCAAAAACTAAGGAAAAGTTTGGAGATGAAAACTTAAGGAACGTGGATGGTGATGATAGCACTCGTATTATAGTAGGTAAGGTGGTAGTGACAAAAAACCCTTGTCTTCACCCAGGAGATATCAGAGTCCTTGATGCTGTCTACAGTGAAGAATTAGAAGAAAAGGGCTTGAGGGATTGCCTTGTATTTCCACAAAAAGGACATAGGTATGTATATAATGGATTTGATTTCCAACTGTATTTGATTGTAATAATTTGTTTTATTCAAGATAGAGTTATCACTTCTTCTACATTAATCCTTGGTCAGGTGTGCTTTCATTAACTACAGTATGTCATTCATCATGCACCAACAAAAGAAGGGGGCATGTCTTTGGGGATGAAAGTTAAAAGGGTCATTAGCTAGGCATTGCATTGCATGTCAATTAGAACATTCAGAAGCCTCTACTTACTCAGTTATCATTGGCATTGCAAATTGCTGACCTCATGCGCATAACCAGATCCTTAGATTCATTGTTTGGTGGACAAGTTGACAGTGATATGATATTTTTCATTGTTCATATACCTTGTTTAGATATAAAACCACTCACTCATAAGATATTAGGCTTCCACCTAACAACAAATTAAACTTTTATGAGTGTTGGTACTTGCTATTGCATGAGGGATGTGTTAGATTAAAAAAAAAAAACATTCACAAGCTTTCAACTAACAATTTCTGTTAATTTTAAAATGTTTGTCTTGTATTGATGTTTATTGCTTTTTAATACTTGCTGGGTCTACAGGCCTCATCCAAATGAGTGCTCTGGAGGTGATCTTGACGGGGATTTATTTTTCATAAGCTGGGACAAAGATCTAATCCCAGCTCAAACTGAAAATCCAATGGACTACACAGGAAGAAGGCCTCGTATAATGGACCATAAGGTGACTCTGGAGGTAACTTTTCAACCAAGTTGCATACTTTGTACTTGTTTCCTATGTAGCACCAACACATGTCAATGTCACTCATACAACACCGACACATGTAGATACATTTTTCATTTGACATCTTTTTAAATCACCACTGATGTCTGTGTCTATTTTAGTGTTTCTTTAAACAAAATTGATAAATTTGAAACTGCTCCTTATATGTTTGTTACTGTTGCATAGGAAATACACCAATTTTTTGTTGATTACATGATCAATGATACTTTGGGTGCTATCTCCACCGCACATTTGGTTCATGCTGACCGTGAACACGATAAGGCCAAGAGTAGAAAATGTCTGGAGTTGGCTGAGCTGCATTCCATGGCAGTTGATTTTGCAAAGACTGGAGCTCCTGCAGAAATGCCAAGATCTTTGAAACCAAGAGAGTTTCCAGATTTTATGGAGAGGTTCGAAAAGCCTATGTATATATCCAAAGGTGTATTAGGAAAACTCTACCGCGCCACAATTGATTCAAACTTGCAAGTAAGGTTTGACATGGTCATGTCTGAGAAGTTTGCCAAAGAAGCATATGATCACCAGCTTGAAGTTGATGGTTTTGAGGTCTTTCTTGAGACTGCCTTAAGTCACAGAGATATGTATGCACAGAAGATGATCTCTTTGATGAGCTTCTATGGTGCAACGACTGAGGATGAAATGCTAACTGGTAACTTGCAAAACCGTGCATCTTATTTGCAGAGGGATAACAGGAGATATGGAGATATGAAGGATCGAATTCTAATCTCAGTAAAGGATCTTCAGCTGGAAGCTAAAGAATGGTTTGAAAGTGATTGTCAGCCGCATGAATATCAACTTATGGCATCTGCATGGTACCATGTGACCTATCACCCCAAATATTACATCGAAAGCTCCACTTTTTTAAGCTTTCCATGGATTGTCGGTGACATTTTATTGCACATCAAGTCTGCAAATGCTCCCTCTGTCCCATAATAGCTTTTACATTTACAAAAAAAATTGTCCTAAAAAGATTGTCGCTTAGTTATGAAGACATACCATTTTGTAGTATGAGTATGACATGTTCATAGCACGGGTAGCGCTTGGATGACATAGATTTTGGTGACATTGTTCTTATCTCTCTCTTAATCAATCTTTATCTCTCATCTAAATAATTTATTTTAATCATTCATCTATCATTCTTTCTCATCTAAAATACACTAATGTCACCAATGTTACCAAAAAGCTATGTCACTCAAGTGAAATCCGTTTATGTACACGTTGATTGAAGGTGTTCGACTCTGCTAGATTTATTTACTTCTGTCATAATAATAATAATAATAATAATAATAATAATAATAATAATAATAATGAAATCAACTGACATTACAAAAATGAAATTGACACATACACATATAGTTACATCAATCACTTTCATTTGGCTCGTACTTGTGCTTCGTTAACAAAATTTGAACTTGTTTTTCATTTGTTTGATACCTCTATGTAGAAAATACACAAATTTTTTGTTGATTACATGATCAAGGATACTTTGGGTGCTATCTCCACCGCACATCTGGTTCATGCTGATTGTGAATCAAATAAGGCCAAGAGTAGAAAATGTCTGGAGTTGGCTGAGCTTCATTCAATGGCAGTTGATTTTGCAAAGACCGGAGCTCTTGCTGAAATGCCTAGAGTTTTGAAACCAAAAGAGTTTCCAGATTTCATGGAGAGATTTGAAAAGCCTATGTATGTATCCAAAGGGGTACTAGGAAAACTCTATCGCGCCTTAGTTGAGTCAACGATGCAATTGACGTCTAACTTTGTCTCGTCAGGGAACTTTTTGTCGAAGAAGCATATGATCATCAACTTGAAGCTAATGGTTTTAAGGCCTTTCTTGAGACTGCCTCAACTCACAAAGAAATGTATGCGGAGACGATATGGAGATATGAAGGATCAAATTATGATCTCTAAAGGATCTTCAACTTGAAGTTAAAGAATGGTTTGAAAGTGATTGTCAGCCACATGAACATCAACTTATGGCATCTGCATGGTATCATGTGATTCATCACCCCAAATATTACCACAAAAGCTCCAATTTTGTAAGCTTTCCATGGATTGTTGGTGATATTTTATTGTATGTCAAGCATGCAAATACCTCCACTGTCCTACGGTGACTGTCACATTTGCAAAAATAAATGAAAAAGATATTACTTTAAAATGATTGTCACTTTTAGCTACAATGTAATTTTTATTTTATTTTTCAATTGTACCTTTTAATTAGTACTATATGTGTCACTTCTAAGTTATTAGTTATTACATTTGCACTCATAATAATGAGAATACACTGGTGGTTAATGAAGTTGATTTGGTAAAGTGTTTTTATAAAAAAAATTATATATACTTTCTCTTTAATATGTGTGGAATGTGATAGTTTGTTTCAATCCCAAAAAAAATGTACTCCCTCCGTTCCTTTTTATGTGTCATTTTTGGAGAAAAAATTTGTTCCTATTTAACTGTCACTTTCAAAGTTCAATGCAACATTAAATGTTGTTTTACCAATATTATCCTTAGTTATTTATTGTGGAGAGATAAATATATGAAATGAGATATTAAATAAATAAGGTCATTATAGTAAAAGTATAGCTTATTGCATCAAAAATAGTTTCAATTGTTGATTGTCTTGGTTTGTGTAAAATGTCAAAATGTGACAATTAAAAAGGAACGGAGGTAGTAATAGTTACTGTGGGACGGATGTACAGTTGAATGGTTTTCTCTAGTGCTCTATGCAATAGAGAATATAATATATGAAAACAAGCCATTTTTTAGTGGATGATAAGTTTATATATGTACATGTTGATTGAATGTGACATTTCGTTTTTATGCGATTCTGCTAGATTTACTTCTGTCAAATTAATAACAATATCTTCATTATTATCTTATCTCAATCCGTTTCTAACTAATAACTACATTAAAATTGACATCTATTTTGAGATGATTTTTTTTGTAAAGTGACCCTCGTTGTACTTAAATTAAGGCAGGACATAGGCTATAGCTTAAACAAGTTGCAATTACTCCACATAGAGATAAAAAACAAACAAAATTATTAATAAACGTATTGATAAAGAATGTTCTTTTTTGTCAATATGGAAAAAGAAATTTACTACGGTCACTGTGGGCTTGTAAAAAGCATCTGCGATTGACCAATTGAAGAATGTCACGTCATTTTAACGTTTAGTAAATGTTTCCTAAACATTATATCGTAATAATACACCCTCCTTTGTCCTTACATTAAGGGGAAAATTACGTATTCTCTTATTTCTGTCTAAGGGCCCGCAACTCCGCAGAAATTGGTCTTGTAAAGACCATTAGGTAGGGGAGACTCAAGTGGACAGGAGAAAAGAAACTGGGACATAATGCCTAATATGAATTGCATTAGCGATCATTTTACCATAAATAACTCAAGATCTAAGTTAGATAAAATTCGCGATAAGAGTTTATATATAAGAAACACTCATCAACTTACAAGTCAGTTTTGTTAGACCAAACCACAATTTTTAACATGACATCAGAGTTTGTCGGATTCAAGGATCACCTATCAAACCCAAAAAATATTGGGCGTGAGTAAGGATGCGTTAGGCTCGAAATTTGAGAAAGTAAAATTGACTATCAAAACATCTTGAAAAAGAGGAAAATCATAGTGTTAGAATCTATATTATCATTTGCTGATGTGCCAAAAAAGAGAAAATTTTCTTACCAAGAGGATAAAAACACTTTATCCTACCTTTTTACCCTACCCCTACCCAGCAATTCCCTCAGTCGTACACAACACGATCATGACACACACAATGAGATGCTTCCAAGAAGCCTCTCAACTTGGCCTCAACTCAAATGGTACTCGATCCTCTTGGTTTATATCCCTCTACCCAACAATTATCAATATCATCCAAAAGATGAAAATGAGATGAAGGTGAAGAAGATATTCCCGACAAAAAACGAGTTGAAAGTATCCTAATTGGACAGCCAATTCATTTCGTGAAAGACTCATTTTATTGATATTTCATTATCACAATTCTAACAACAACAAAAAAATCACAATTGACAATTCGCAAAGCAACACTCCACCGCCGTATTGGCCCATCTATGATAATCATTAGCCATTATGAAATTAAAAATATCAAGCTAAAGCTATAACTATAAGCATCCTCACTCCACCAACCATTAATTAAAAAAATTACTATGATAACAATTAATTACTACTGTATGATCCAATAGCGGCAAAACAAAAAGAAAAAGAAAAAAGTAATAATCATTATAATAACCATTTCCACTTTGTTACCAACATATTTACAATATAAAAAGAAAAAGAAAAAAGTAATTTCTCATAGTAAATTATGAAAGTACAAAATAAACCGAAAGTGACGCAATGGTTTATGATGGTATCCACGGTGTAATGTTTTTTACACTTTCTCCAGCTCATAATGTGCCCACTCCAGCGCACATTAGCTCATGCCGCGCACTCAAACGAACCCGCCAATTTCACCCTCCGGTTCCGGTGCAACAGACTTAATATTAACAGCGGCGTAACGCGTAGAGAAATTCCGAAAACCGTCGTCATGGCTATCCTCGTTCTGTCCCTCATCAAAGTTCAACGCGTAACTCAAAGGATCGTATTGACACTTTGTCATACGCTTCGATCGATGGTTGTTGAATTTCCGAATGAAATTCTTCCATCTTGGACCGGCAACGATCTCTGACCAATTGCGGAGTTTCTTTAAGGCTTTGAGGCCTCGAGACCACCATCTATCCGCGGTGGTTGGAGGATGGGATTGAGAAAAGGAGGCGGAGCGGACGCGTTCCCACCAAACGGAACGGCGGCGGGAGGCGAAGCAGGTGGGGAAACATAAGGCGCTTGATCTCTTTTGTTGGAGATGAGCGGTGGGTGATTCGAGCTCTAGCTCAACGGACATGTCAGAAACTAAGATTGATGATTTTGTTTGAAAATGATTATGTGATGATGAAGTTTTATAGTTTTGTAGTATACAGATGGAGATGGATGAAGAAGAGAGTGTGAGGAAGGTGTTTTTCCGTTATAAAGAAATAAATAGGTAACACATTCGGGTTCGGGTGGCCACACACGGAGTATTTAATATCCTACTGTAATTTAGTGTACACTATACTGCAACCACTCACTCAAGTTTATCAATATATTTATTAAAAAACAGTGTTATTATTTTTTAAATAGATAAATCAAAATAAACAATTAAAAATTCACGGTGCATGAGTTGAGATTCAAAATCTAATCAAAACTTTCGACTTGCTGGTTATATTAGCATGCAGTATTTTACTGACTTTTTTTTTTTTTTTTTAATAAAGTGTGTACTATTTTACAATGTGAACAAATTTAATGTTTCACCTTAAAAGTTAAAATTAAAGTCAAATACTTTAATGATACAAGTATAATTAATAGTAGTATAAGATTTTTTTTTTATATTATTGCCAATAAAATATCACTTGTGTTGTGTCTATAAGTAATTTAATACTTGTAATTTTTCTATATAAAAAGTAGTTTGTGCAATAATAATATGTTAATGAATTAATAGAGAGGAAACGAGCGGCCACAGGGGGAAAAACAGCGAACGTTATCCAAAGAAAAACCACGGAGTGACACACGTATTGGGCACGGGTATCTCGTTTCGTTGGTAATCCAGCACAGCACCCTTGGCAGTGACTGACTGCGTCTACTAGTACTAGTGGTGAGTCGTCGACATAGTAAAGTCCACCAATGCAGCTGAGCCTCTTATCCATAATTCTGTCACCTCAAACAAAAGCATCTTTCCTTTCTTACCGCCTCGTGTTATTTGTCCCAAGAATATTGTTATTTACACATGCATGTTGTTTGGCTAATAAATTATCCAAATACTTATCGGCAGTTAATTGCCGAATTTTGAAGAAATCGGCTGCAGTTAACTACCTAGGAAACTTAAAATCTAGAATTCATGAATATAGTGATTCTTTCCTCGGTAGTTAACTGCAGTCGGTTTTAAACTTCCACGACAGTTAACTACCGAGAAATATTTTCGTATTTTACATGTATTTCTCAGCCAAACAACATGTGTATACAACAATTTTCTTGTCCCATCTATATAATTAATACTGCTTCATTTTCAATTTTAAATGATTAAATTTCTATTTTTATAAAATAGTAAATAGAATTTTTATTTTTTTTGAGGGAAGTAAATAGAAAAATTATTATTAAGCATAATGTGAACATAGATTAAACTAAACCCTATATTTTACAAATTAATAGATACATCATTCAAATTAGGGTAATGCTAACCGGGATATTGATTAAGAAAAAAAAAACAATTAAATACTTTTTTAAAATTTTTGAGAAGTTGACCGCACAAGTTCTAATTTCAAATTCCTTGATCATTGGCCGAGAGCATCGGTTAACATATCTCATAAAACTAAATACCTTTTGACTTTTGTTTCTATTAAAGATCGGGGAAGTATCTTTTATTTAATTCATAAAATTAAATGAAAAGTATTACCAATGTTCATAATTTAAGAACAATCTGTTTATTCACTTGCTACAAAAGGGTACACATCAACCTAAAATATATGTGCAAAACTGTTGTTTTTAAAGAGGCAGAATAAAATATATTATATATTAAAAGCTTCTTCAAAATTATTGTTCAACGATTTTTCTTTAAACTATTAAGCCATTGCACTTGACGTGAAGCACAAATTTTGATAGCTCCATAACAAAGGTTGCAGCCAGCATCATTTGGCTCAACGAAGCATCATTATGTTTGGATTGAACCCAAAGATAGATTCTCTCAAAGTGATCAGGGGATAACTATCACTGCTAATATCACATAGTTAAAGATATTATGAGATGATCTCTGCAATTTTCATCCAAAGAGCATCTCCTACTACCTGTTGTTGCATAGTCTCTAAAACATTTTAGCAGTACAATGACATTGATTGTTTTCCTGTTTCCTTTAAGGGTTAAATGAGAATTATGCAGCTGTCAACTCTCCAATGTTGATGATTATTATGAAAGGACTCCAACGTTATACAATAAGTAATACCAATTGATCCATTACCATACGTCACCAATGTGTTTTTAATGGTAATTCAACAAGAACATCGATTACAACTTTGGCATCTTGTCTAGTCCTACAATTCCTAATGTCAAAACAAAGACTCAGCACATGAATGCCAGAGGCAAGGCCAATCCTAAGTTCTTTTCCACAAAATCTGCTGTCTTGAAGCAGCAAATCTGCTATGAGACAAAAATGGATCATTTGTCTTATCGCTATCCGCTATACCGAACTCAAAGGCTATACACAGTCTCAGTCATACTGACATGACTGTTGTAGGTTGGAAATGGATGGACAAATTAAGGCCTCAGAAAAAACAAAAAGAAAATCTGGATCCTTATTGAACTTCCCATAAGGCAAAAAAACACATGGAATACAAATGATTAAATTTTTTAAATCACTAGTAAAGATCCCGTGCAATTATGGGGAAGTTGCAGAAAACAGAGGTGCAAAACTCAGCCACATGTCAATTGCAGAAGACTTCTCATAGATAAAAAATAAATAGATTTCCTCCAAACTTCAAAGACATGCGTGACATCAAGTTGTTGGTCTTTAATTAGTGTAAGATGAGCACTATATAGACTAAATTAGATGAAAGAAAAGTTGAGGGATAAAGAGATGCCCGTTCTGAACATGAGGGAACAAACTGATGTCTGAGAATTTTAGAAGACCAGCTCAATGTATTTAGTCTTAAAGAACTAGCACCACGAGCACTTGGAGCAAATCACCAATTCGCCCCCTAAAACTGTAGGGATCGAGTACTTCCCCCCTGAAATTTGTTGATAGAGAAAAAAGATCCTGATTTTGAATGACATCAGGCAACTTGGTCCTTCTATTAATTTTTAAGTTTATTTTGAAAAAGAGTCCTTCTGGTAACTTGTAAGAACTAGTTTGAAAGTAAGTTATTTAATTCAGAGACTAACTTGTTGGTAAGTGATAAAATTCAACAACTAATTTGACAATAATTTAGGTACAAGTTAACAGATAGACCAAGTTGCTCGATGGAACTCAAAGATAAGGTTTTTTTTCCTGTTATATAATTCAGAGACTAATTTGATGGTAAATGATAGAATTCAGCAACTAATTTGACAATAAACTAGATTCAAGTTAACAGAAAGACCAAGTTGCTCGACGTAACTCAAGATCAAGGTCTTTTTTTCCTGTTAACAAGTTACAGGGGTAAATGCTCGAACCCTACAATTTCATGGGATGAATTGTTGATTCACTCGAAGAATTGATAGTAGCTACAAAATTAGTGTCCTGCACATCTCTAGAGGACCGACCTAATAATATCGCCCTCTTTAATCAAATAATAACAAATCTCACAATAACAAGAATGAAAAACAAGTGTCAGTAGCCAATTGACCTCATGATGTTAATACTTCATAGCATTATACATATACAAATACAAACAACAATGATAATGTAAAAACAAGCAGCTATATATCTTAAGTCAATAAAACAGGATCAGCGACAATAACATCATACATAGAATTTAACAACTTCACATCATAAGTACTTATATATAAGCTATTACTATACCAAAAGATAAAATAAAGACAAATTGTTTTCATATAAGCTATCATGACGAGCTTACAAACATGTCATAAGTCATTTTAATAAACTCCTTCAAACAGTCTCACAAGTACTAATTAGATTAAATACATCAATCCAAACATACCCTAAGCTAATTAGATAAACTAAAACTTAAGTACTACAAACAACTAAAACATAAGCTATTAAAAAGTATCTTCAAAATGAAACACAAACATGGGTACTGAAAGGTGACCTACATTTCACATAGCCGCGTAAACACCAAGATCACGACCATGAACAGTCAAGAAAACATTACCAGCAGCCTCCGAACTACCAGTATCAAGAGAAATAGCACCAAAAATTGATCGAAAAGCACCACAAACCACAGCAGTGGAAGAAGAATTGGTCTTGGGCGAGACACGAACAACCTTGTGCAAACCCAAACGTTTTGCATCAACAGCACAAGAAGAGTCGACGTTGGAGATTAAGGATAGTCGACGGTTCAACTCTTTAGCGGAAATATCAACGTCTTTCGAAAGCAAATTGAAAGAAACAGATGTTTCAATGCTTGTAGCACCCAAAATGCTGAAAGCTTTGTTGTTTTCTTCAGAGAAAGAAGCGTGAGTCATTGCACGACGAAGAAGACTTATGCTCTTGAAAGTGTACCTGATCAGTATGTAACAACACGTTAAAATGAACAAATTAAAAAAAAAAAAAAAAACTGAATAAAAGGACAGAAGCAAACCCTAATTGTTTCTGGAGGGTTTCGAGTGCGGATGAAAATGGTGAGAATGAGTGTCCCTGCAGGCACAAAAGAAAAGGATAGAATAATGAAAACAGTTTCTATTAATGGATTGTTTGGATTTTGGAGTAAAATGTGAAAGAAAGGGGAAAAGGGACCTGAACGATGGTAGCATGGGGGAGGATCGCAATGAGGAAGATGGTGAAGATGATGAAGGTACGACTGGATTGCATTTTGAATGGAGCGCAACGGAACTCTCGTTTTGCTCTTCACTCTCGCAGTCACACTCAAGTTGAAAGCCCTTTTACTTCTCTGAATTCGTTACCACCAAATAACAAAGTGAGTTTTGATGAAAGTGTTTGTTTGGTACCAGAGAAATGGAAGGAGGAGAAGTTTTATATTCTTTTTTTGAGAGAAAGGAGAAGTTTTATACTCTTCTTTAATCTTTATAATAATATAATATAATTCTTCTTCATAGAAAGGGAAGATGATGATTTCTAGAAATTATACTTCAATAACATTTTTCAATTAATGTAACCTTAAATATTACAATAATAAAAAATTTATTTTACATTTTTTTAATATTTCATTTTCTCGTTGAACCTAATATAAAATATTGAGGTATGTCATTTAAACAACCACTTTTGTAACAACTTATAAGAAGACAAACAAAAATATATAAAAAATATTGTCAGAATGTCAAAATAAATAGGAACACCTTGACCAAAATAAAATAAAATGAATAGGAACACAATAAAGGTATGAAAGAGACTTATTCTAAAAATTATTAAAAAATAGTTGTGTAAATATCTTTTCTCTAAAGTATTATAAATTTCTTACCTCCAAACAAACTCATTTTTTATAAAAAAGTTCTTATTTCATTATATCAACAATATCAACTGCTAATATAAGAATATAAAAAGCAATTTCATTTAAGGGTAAATAATATTTTTAAATATTTTACTTCCTTTGTCAAAAAAACATTTTACTTCTTAATATTTTATGATCTTGTCCTAATGACACATATTAAGGGAGTTTGGCTTCACTATGTTAACATTGCTATATTTATTGTGCATTTTTAAAAGAGATAGACAAAAGAGATAAAATAGTGTTTTAGTAATCTCATTAAATTATCGTTTATATCTATCTTTTTTGTAAATGGACAATAAATTAAATAAAGTAAATTGAGCGAAACTAATCTCACTTTAAGGAATTGATGTTGAACAAAGATTGAATATACACCACATTGGGGATGGTAAAGTGGGTCTCCCGCCCTATTTAGACCTGTCTAAAACGGGAAGACGCAAACCGAGTCAATTAAAGTGGTCGAGTCTAAAATTCCACCCCACCCTGCTTAGTGGCAGAATGACGAGTTGAAGGGCCGGTCCGTCAAGCAATTTGTTTTAATGCATTATTTTTTTAAAAGTTTTTGTTGCTATAACAAATTATGTTGATGTTATTTGAAAAAAAAAATGACAACAAAGGCAAAACCGAAAATCGCTAATATTACTGGAGATAAACATACATTAACCCTTATTTTTAACATTCCTTCCCATTGCTCCTAAAAACCGACATCGTTTTTCCCTCTTCTATGTCACATGCGTTTATGTTAACACAATAATTACCATGTATTAAACTTTAGTTAACTTATGGTATGATTTCTAACTGAAAGACTAAAACGTCTATATTTTTAAAAAGATAAAGGACCAAAACATGTCAAAAATAAGATAAAAAATCAAAACACGTCTTTTTTAAAAGATAAAGGACCAAAAATATATCTAAGTCTTTCTCCTAACACGTTTCATTCCCAAACTTTAAACAAAAAATGTTTTTTTTTACTAGAATATTCACATTTTATTTTTATACACTTATTCAACATCTCATTGTGGTATTATATGAAAAGGAATAAAAATAAAATAACCTATCATTGCTGTTTTTTAAAATAAATACAAAATTGATTATTTGTGTTTTATCTTTTACATATTTATTGATGTTCCATTATGCATCTGTAATTTGATATTTAATAAAATGTTACAAGTATCAAGAAAAAAAAAACTATAATCAATTTATTTTAAGGAGAAATCCTAACCCTCCCAATCCCATCATCATTCCCATCTACCCATCATCATTTCCTTGTCCTTCAATCCTTACACGTTGTCATCAATTTTTCCTTAAAATAAAAATAAATCATTTTGGCCCCTTGTTGGCTGAAAAGAACAACTGCGAGCACAAACGGGAGCCACACAATAAGCAAAACACTAGCTTGTATTGAGTTAAAGACAAAAGTGACCGACATTCACTGTTCTACTAGGTGTGTTACAATTTTAATGACCAAATCAGTAGTTTATATTATATTAATGTGACGTTAACCACGGTACATTACACTAATGAACCGTGTATTTGTAAATATTAATGTGATAACTTTTTTTTTGAAGGAATTAATGTGGTAACTTATTGCACAAATTAAAACAGAAGTTGTAATCTGTCTCACTTCTTTTTCTTTGAGTAATGTATAAACAAAGAAAAATATTTGATAACATGCAATTGGCACCTTGAAAGAGAAAGAATTTAGAAAATGTAGTTGATGTTAAATACCGACAATGTGATATACACAAGAATAGGGTGTTAAAAGAGTTAGTTGCGGCTGCAATTCGATAATTAATGTATTTAGTATGTAATAAAAAACAAAACAAAACAAAACAAATACATTTGTTATTTATAACTAAGCCAGGAGGGAGTAATAGTTTAATTTTATAAGGAAGGAAATATTTAACTAGTATAGTTATAGTTTATTATTAGTTAGTTGAATAGGCTGTTAGCTTGATCTGCCACCTTGAACTTGGTAATAGTTAGAACACATTACCCGCACTAACTTTACCTTTTTAAGACTGCCACATACAGCACAGTTAGTTATCTATCTTCAAAGGCAGTTGAGACTGAGAGGATCTTGACTCTGTTGAGTGAAGGAACTTATATTGTTTGTTGAAGCTGAAAGTTGAAAGTGATTATTTTATTTATGCCATGCCAGGCCCTGGTCCTCACATGATGTATGCCATGGGCTCAGGCTTGTGTCTAACCACCGTCAGTAACGGCAGGTTTAGTCCACACCATACACTCATCTACACCATCAACTCTTTCTTTGGACCTGATATTGGTTCTTTCTCTCAGTGGCTTGTCTCTCTTTTTGGTGGTCATACTGTAGCCTCTACTTTTGCTGATTACATTCACCATCCTTTCTACTACATCATTATCTTGGGATATCCTCTATGTCTTCTTTACTCTAGGATTTCCTCTTTTCTTCTTCATAAACACTTTCTAGATTCTTCTTTCTCCAAGGTCATTAATTGATCTAGTTGTTTCATTTCATCATTTATTATTATTATTATTATGAATTAATTAATTACTTTGATAATTGATATTGCAGGTGCCACTTACTAAGATGCAATGTTTGTTCTTGATATCTGCTGGCTCTTTGACTCACTTCTTTCTTGATCATCTGTTTGAGGTAATATTCATTGATACAATAACATTTCGATGCTGTTTATGTAACCGTTTGTGTTTGTTTCTACAAACTACTAGCTAGCTGATTGATTTATTATCCTAATTAGTGAAACCTGCTTAAAATAGTAACATGTATGTCTAAAGCGGTTTCAAGTATTTATGGAGATTGCCTCATCTGGTCTTGGACTTTCTAAAATTAAAATCAATTTTGATACTATACATGTTTTGTTTATTTATGTCCAATTTTGACAAGTAGGGGATGTTTGATTGTTCCCACATTTATTATTTTCTTGAATTCCATGTCATGATGATATTAACCTTGAAATTTTTACATTTGTTTCGTTAACATTTGTTAACCTTCTTAAATCTGTACATAATTTGTTATCTAGTGTTTTTAACTACTCTATCGAGAGGTAAACAATAACAGAAACTGTTAGATGCATAGCTGAATCTTAACCAACTCTTGTACACCAATACTATTCTACTAGGTTTCAACTTTGGTTTGTCTCTTATTCTTGTCTCATAAGGTTGATATGTTTTTCGGTTCATTTCCTTATTTTTCCTTTAGTAATCTAAATTTTGAAGTTCTGTGTCCGTAGACTTTACAAGTAGAGTGCTATTGGCTATTATTTTAATAGAAACAAAGAAAGAAACTACAAAATGAAGCTAAATTCCTACTAGTTGCAAGCCAATCTAACAGTGTCGAAGACAAATGTTCTTGCCGTTTTGTTATAACTCTTTCTAAAAATTGTCACTTAAACTCTTAATTGATTCAAGCTTATAACCCTCAAAATCTTGTAGGAGAATGGGAAAACGACCATGTACACTTGGATTTTGAGTACTGGTTGGTGGCAAGGAAGAGCACCAGTTAACCCGGATGCTGTTGTTGTAGTCGGCTTCTTGTGTGTTTGCTTAATTGGTGGATTCTTTTACCTCAACAGGTGTTTTGTTAGACTGCTTTCCACCCCTTTAACACTTCTCTCCCACCCTATATTATTTCGGATTTTAGCTTCTGAATGGAAAAAACACATCAAGAAACCCCCCTTTTTTTTTTCTTTCTGATTTTAAGATCCGAATGTAGGGCATGCGAATAGTTGGGGGCCTAAAAGAAATTCTCGTTTTGTTATTGCAACTTTCCATGTTCAATATCAAGTTATACTATAGAGGTTTTAACATATTCTTCTTTCTTTTTCATTGCCTTGCAGAGCGAGTTCCTCAGACTCGATAAAGAAAAAATCATATCAGTCAATGCTACTTATGGTATCCATAGCTTCTTTATACTGCTTGTGGTGTGCAATTCAGATATACGTGATCAGTCTGCGCCGTCCAGCAATTGGAGAAGAGGCTGATCTTGGCGTTATCATTTTTTTCGCTTTCTATTTCTTTCTACCTTATTGTTTGTGTATAACGTCCATGCACCCAAAAGATCTTGATTCTAATCAAATTCCACGTTAACGGTGTTTACTTTGACATATATGTACTGCTTTTGCCAGTCCAATCTGGTTGCTAGGTTAGCTAGAATCTCGCCGCCGGTCACCTGTATAACTCACCAGGCATATGTGATGTTAAACACGAATTTAACTAAAATTGGAGCTCAACTCTTCCAAATCATACATGTATAAATGTACCATGCTCTGTAATTTGAGGCAAAGTTATTGAATGTAGAAGTTTGACATTTGATTTCTATCATAGTCTTGTAAGTTGTTTTTATAAAGCATATTGTATTTGTAGCTGCTAATCACATTAATTTCGCCCGTTGAATATGAAATTCTGGTTTTAAATCAAACCTCAAGTCCTTATAACATTAACAAGCTTGTATAATGGATGAATTCTGGCTGTTCCAAGTTACGACTCCACCAATCACCATTAGTTAGATTCACATCTTTTTACATGAGTATTTGGTTACTCACCATTAGTTAGTTTCTACATGAAAATAATCACTATATTTTTATATTCAATTAATTGCTCATTTGATTTTTCTTCTTTTGCATTTAAAAATTCAACTTTGCGTTGGTCCTAAAATGAACAATCGATTGAAGAATAAATTTAGAGATTTATTTTCTTATTGTAAGGACCATTTATATCCCTTTGCTCTTGTGATAAAAATTTTATTGTCGGAGATCTAATTGTTTTTTTGAAACAATATTATCACAAAAAACTGACTTATGAGTTTAAATAAGGACTAAGTTGTCCTCGTATATCCTTCTCAATGTGATATGTGACAATTTTGTGATGTTATAGAAGGAAAGATATGTAAAGAAAACGAGGTATTTTATTAGCGAAGAAAAATACAGTAAATGATATCTATATTATTTATGGTGAAATATATCCATTTCCACTTGCATATCATATAGTTTGTGTGAAAATTTTAGCTCATACTCCAAACTTTTAGTCTAGTACCACCTACTATCCCCTTGCAAACCATATGAGCTACCTAAATCACTTTTCCTCTTAATAAATACATAAAAATTACTACTATTTTTTATCACTTTAAATTTAAGATTCCCCAAATTAACAGGCTTGAATTTGAGTTTTCCCAAAAGCGAATTTCCCTTTGTGTTTGTCTTCTTCCCGCTTTTCTCCAAACGTACCTGCCTGCCACAAACGTCATCCCAACTCTCTCTACTCAATAATGCTATCATTTCCTCTTAATAGAAAGACAAACTTTTTCAACTCTCTTTATTAATACAAGCAAGAATTCAATAA